>NW_007736529.1:40866-42521 GCF_000696425.1 Galeopterus variegatus
TGTGTGTGTGTGTGTGTGTGTGTGTGTGTGTGTGTTTTCCAGGGCAGCAGCCAATGATCTGCCCTGGCAAAGAAGGAAAAGCCAAAAAAGTAGTTGACAATGAGTTCTGGGCTGGAGGCATGGAGTTGCACTTAGGTGAATGTGTCCCTGGTAGGAAGATTTCTATATGGTACAGTCTATTAAAACCCACCAGAAAATATTAGCAGCCACCCCTGAACTGACACAGTGGACATACGTGTCATCCAGGCAAGCTCCTGCCCTTAGGACATTGTGCTGGCCATTTCTTCCACATGGAACAACTTCCCCTTGTATTCAAATCACTGCCTCCCTGCCTTTCAATGTGTGCTCTAATATCATCTCCACCTTGAGAAGAATCCTGATCCTTCTATTTCCTAGTGAGATTTTCAATTCTATTTTCCCACAATCTTTTTGAAGTACTTTTGTACAAAGAAGTGCATCACAAGTAATAACAAGGATGTGGGGTAAGAAAAATCATACAAATACAATAGAAAGAGCATACAAAAATTTCCATAAACTTTTTGAAGTACCCTCATATTTCCACAGCAACTGTCTCCTTATAACTTACTGCATAATATGTAATATTTTCTTTGTTACTTATTGGCTACTCTCCTCAATTTGAATGAAGGCTGCGTGTGAACACACTCTCTGCAGGTGTGTTCNAAAAAGTTTGACATATTGTGAGATTTACCAAAATGTGACACAGAAACACAACAAAAGCACATGCTGCTGGAAAAGTGGCACCAATGGACTTTGCTTGATATGGGTGTGACACAAACCTTCAATTTGTAAAAAACACGATATCTGCTAAGCACTGCAAAGCAAGTGTAGTAACATGACAGATGCCTGTACACCATTGTGAAACAACGCCAGTGGTGTCACGGTGCCCACATAAGAACAGAGCACTTGAATATGGGGCATCAAATCTCCATGTCTTTGGAATTGCCCATTATGAGCAGAGTTCNTGCCACTGTTTCAAAAGTTTACTTTTTATAACTGATATGTTTAAATTATAAACAAACAATATACTTTCATTTTTTGTATCTTAGTTCTCTTTGATTAGAAACGTTGGCCTACTTTCTTGTGTTAGATTTGTAACTCATATGATGGTGTAATTGGATTATTTGTCTGGTATAATTTCCCACATTCTCTAATATTTTTGCATCTCTTTAACACATTCTCCTTTACTTCCAATGATTGTATAATTAGAGTCGGAAGCATGGACTAAATCCAGATGTTCTCTCTGGCCTCACACAGGATAAGACTTCTGACTGAATCCAGTGTGTAGTCTCAGACGTTTGAGTGTTTTCCTTTGATAGTGTTAAGTTTGAACAGTGGATCCATGTCATATTAGTGGTTTTTTTTCCAGTATCACTTTTTCCCACTGGTCTTTTATCTATTGTGCCAGCAGTCATTGGTCGAAGTCATTGACTGTGATTGTTGGTTTAATCCATTCTTTCGTAAGCTGCTTAGACTTGTGTGTACTAATTCTGTCAGGATTTCTCCATTATCCTCAGCAAAATACAGGTTGAGAACTCATTTTATGCCGTTCAGTTTTGCTGTTACTGTTCACCGATGATTTGTACCATCGTTTTTGAACTGAGCCTATTCAGTTTAAATACTCTGCCCCTAAACGT
>NW_007736529.1:43173-44232 GCF_000696425.1 Galeopterus variegatus
CATCCTTTTTAAAAGAAACACTGAATTTGTTTAAAGATAAATTAAATGAGTATACTTCAGAGAGTTCATGGAAAAACAGAATGAAAAGATAATACAAATCGTTCCACAAACCTTTTTTAATACCCTCCTATTTATTTACTTATTTTGGCAGCGGGCTGGTATGGGGATCTGAACACTTGACTTTGTGTTGTTATATCACCGTGCTCTAACCAGCTAAGCTAACCGGCCAGCCCTACCTTCATATTTAAAAACCATAATCTTTGTCTGATGGGTGTAAGTTGTTATTGAGTTGGTAAAATAATCCATATATTTTCAGTAGAACAATGTAGAAAATATGTCCATTTTCAAACATTATCTATCAAAAGTGAATAGTGACTAATCTAAATAGATTTAGAATTATGGGCTTTTTAATTTTGGGTCATATATTTGAATTTTTTCTCTTGTGATGAAAACTTTGGTTATCAGTAGCATTGACAGAATGGTTGCTTTGTTCAAACTAACAATGTCATTATGGTAACAAATAATATGATAGTGGAAAAACATTTTGAATATTTTCTAGTATTTTATCTTTAATACTATTAGAGATGGAGAGCAAAAAAAAAAACTGCTTTTTCATGCCAAATAAATAAAATTCTCTTCGTATGAAACTGTCAATAACTTGCTAAGCACTCAGAATTCTTTTGAATATTGTTTTAGTTTTAATTTATAAATATTTGGAATCTAATGCTGTTTTATAATTAGTTAATATATTACATTTGTTAAAATGCAAAAATATAAAATAAAATTAATTAATATAAGTGTAGGTTCTACCCTGTCCCTCCACCATGGTCGCAGTCTGCTCCTAAAGGAACACATCTGAATTATTTTTGCATATTCCTTCCCTTGTTATAAAATAAATATTATTGTTATAAAAGTACGTATATATGTGGAAATTCTACATTTTTAATATACTTTATTATTAGAGCAGTTTTAGGTTCACAACGGAATTGAGCAGAAGGTACAGAGATTTCCCCACACACCTGCCCCCCACATGCAGATCCTCCCTCTAGGTCAACATCC
>NW_007736529.1:45273-46080 GCF_000696425.1 Galeopterus variegatus
CCAGCATTGGAATCCTGGGAAATTCCTTCCTCCTTTGTCTTTATAACTTTATTCTGCTCACTGGACACCAAGTGAGACCCACAGACTTGATTCTCAACCAGCTGGTCTTCGCCAACTCCTTGGTGCTCTTCTCCAAAGGGATCCCCCAGACAATGGCATCTTTTGGACAGAAATATTTCCTGGATGATGCTGCCTGTAAAGTTGTCTTTTATCTTCACAGAGTGGGCAGGGGGGTTTCCCTCAGCACCACCTGCCTCCTGAGTGTCTTCCAGACTGTTAAGCTTTCTTCCAATTATTATGCAAGGTTGGAGATCAGAATGAGATCCCCAAAGTGCATTGGTTTCTGTTGTTTCCTTATATGGATCCTGCATCTTCCATTAAACACAGTAGTTCCTTTGAATGTGACTCAGTCACTAAATGGCAAAAATATAAGTTTGATGAGCAGAAATTTTGGCTACTGCTCTGCCTCCATTTCTGATAAATTTATAGGTGGACTATATTCACTCATATTCTCTTTCTTTGATGCAATAAGTTTGGGCCTCATGGCCTGGGCTAGTGGCTCCATGGTCTTTATCCTACAAAGGCATAAGCAGCGAGTCCAATACATCCACAGCAGCAGCCTCTCCAAGCCCCGACGTTCCCACGAAGCCAGAGCCACAAGCACCATCCTGATCCTGGTGAGCTCCTTTATTTTATTTTACTCAGTCTCTTCCATTTTGACTGTCTGTCTTTCTTTGATGGATCATGGCCAGTGGCTGGTGCTCACCTCTTTGCTTGTGACTTCATGTTTTCCAACATTCAGTCCCT
>NW_007736529.1:47633-49241 GCF_000696425.1 Galeopterus variegatus
TGCTTTGGGAGTCATATCCGTAAAGTCTTTTCCAAGTCCTATATCCTGAAGTGTTTCCTCTATGTTTTCTCTTAGGAGTTTTATAGTTTCTGGTCTTATATTTAAGTCTTTAATCCATTTTGAGTTTATTTTGGTATATGGTGAGAAGTACAGGTTTAGTTTCATTCTCCTGCATATGAATGTCCAGTTTTTCCTGCACCATTTATTGAAGAGGGGGTCTTTTCCTGAACGTATTTTCTTGTTGCCTTTGCTAAAGGTCAGTTGGCTGTAAGTATGTGGCCTGATTTCTAGGTTCTCTATTCTGTTCCATTGGTCTTTCTACTTTTATTTCTTTCTATTTTTATGCCAGTACCATGCTGTATTGCTTAGTTTAGCTTTGTAGTATAGTTGGAAGTCAGGGAATGTTAAGCAAACTTTATTGGCATTCCCAGGAATTCAGGTCAGGCTTGGTCAAGCAGTTTTTCCTCTGCTACTACCTCCTTCCCCCAACTGAGTCCTGTTTTGACTGGGGCCAAGAAAATTGGGGGTCTGTCCCCTGATTTCACAAGGATTACTTTGAGTTAAAGGCACTTAAAGAACAGCAGTTGCATAAAAGGGATTCTAACCTTCCCCCTTTTTTCCTGAATACAAGAGAACATAACTCCAATGTGGAATACATCCTCCTTTATCAGCAGAAAAGAAACATTTGTTGATGAGGAATCAGAGAAAGGAAACATTTGTTGATGAGGAATCATAGCCTGGAGAATTTTGTACAATTAGACCTTGTTAAAATAATCCTTCTATTCCTTTAGCCTTTACACATAATTTAGTTACTCTCCCACAATTGCTTCTCTTTGTTCAAACCAATACAAAATCATGTAGGCTTTGCCAATTCTTTGGATCTTCATTTGCTCATGAGTGTTATTCTCTCATGTAAAACACATTAAATTTGTATGCTTTTCACCTGTCAGTGTATCTTATGTCAATTCAATTCTTAGGCTCCTCTTGGGACTCTTAGAACGTAAAAGTAAAGGTTTCAACCACCCTACAAGATAATATAATGAAAGAAATTTACCAAGTTTNTATTCTGTTGAGTATATATCTCACATTTTCCATATCCATTCATCTGTCAATGGACATTTAGACTGGTTCCATATCTTGGCTATTGTAAACAGTGCTGCAATAAACATGGGAGTGCAGGTGTCCCTTCAACATGAAGATTTCCATCCCATTGGGTATATACGCAGCAGTGGGATTGCTGGGTCGTATGGCAGTTCTATCTGTAGTTGTCTGAGTAAACTCTGTACTGTTTTCCATAATGTCTGCACTAACTTACCATCCCACCAGCAGTGTAGGAGGCTTCCTCTTTCTCCACATCCTTGCCAGCATTTGTTATTCTGTCTTTTTTTTGTTGTTTTTTTTGTCTTTTTTCGTGACCGGCAATGGATTGCAACCCTCAGTGTCACGCCCGTACCAGACCGGGACCGGCAACGGGATCGCAACCCACGGTGTTGCGCCCGCATCTCGCTCAGCCAGTGAGCAGCTGGTCTGTATGTGGGATCCGAACTCTCGGCAGGAGCGCCACTGCGCTCCCAAGCGGCGCACTGTAGCAGTGCGCCACCGGGCCGG
>NW_007736529.1:50317-59567 GCF_000696425.1 Galeopterus variegatus
AAATTGGGGGTCTGTCCCCTGATTTCATAAGGATTACTTTGAGTTAAAGGCACTTAAAGAACAGCAGTTGCATAAAAGGGATTCTAACCTTCCCCCTTTTTTCCTGAATACAAGAGAACATAACTCCAATGTGGAATACATCCTCCTTTATCAGCAGAAAAGAAACATTTGTTGATGAGGAATCAGAGCCTGGAGAATTTTGTACAATTAGACCTTGTTAAAATAATCCTTCTATTCCTTTAGCCTTTACACATAATTTAGTTACTCTCCCACAATTGCTTCTCTTTGTTCAAACCAATACAAAATCATGTAGGCTTTGCCAATTCTTTGGATCTTCATTTGCTCATGAGTGTTGTTCTCTCATGTAAAACACATTAAATTTGTATGCTTTTCACCTGTCAGTGTATCTTATGTCAATTCAATTCTTAGGCTCCTCTTGGGACTCTTAGAAGGTAAAAGTAAAGGTTTCAACCACCCTACAAGATAATATAATGAAAGAAATTTACCAAGTTTGAGGATATAGAAAAAGAAATCACCATGTTGTTGGCTGTCATGAAGAACTAGAAATGTCCCTGCAGTGCCATTGGTTTCCCAGTGCCCAGCTCCTCTGCATGGGCAGCTTCAACTGTACTAGACTCCTGCTGGGAATGGCTTCTCCACTCTTGCCATACCAGCAGCTAATTGCACATCTACTTCATGAAGTTCACAGCAGTCAGTGACACCTATTGTCCTGCACCTTCCCCTCAGTGCCCTCCTTCAGGTAGGTTTGTAGCCCGGTGCCTCTATTGAGTTGCTTTCTTGTAAACTGCTTTCTCTTGCTCCTTAGATTGAAGATTCTGTTATATTCCAGAGAGATTTCAGCAAATTCTCCCATTGCTGCATCCATTGCCTTCTCTTCCATGCAATGATCCTGGTGATGTCGTCTTCTACAAGATCTGAACCTAAGCTGGAGAAATGATGTCTTTTCCATGGGTGCTCTAACTCAGCCCTGGGGCAGTGTCATTTTTATATTTATTGTATTATATTATATTATCACCACTGTAGAGCTAGGGCTGGAGCTCACAGACCCCTCCAGCCTCTTGTCCAGGCTGGGTCACAAACCCTACACGTGCATGTCTACAAGCTAGGTAACAGGAAAAGGTCCTTGGAGCTGTGGGTGAAGGAACAATAGGCTTTATTTTCAGAGGCTAGCTCTGTTGAGGAGCAGTTCAGAGCCTCTGCCTCACACACTCTGAAAAAAAACAAAAATAGCAACAAGCTAAAAATACACGGTACCCATGTGCACTAACTCCTCCCCCCCCTCAACTTGTTTGCAAAGAATGTGCTGCACCACCCCCACCCCTGAGGCGAGGGAGCCTGACTAAACTACTCTATTTTCTTCACAACCACTCTATAGCAAAGTATACCGTATCATATATCATATATCATATCATTTCATATTATTTCATTTATGCTTTATTTTATGTCGTATTATATCACATATTGTACAGTAATCATTTGTATTATATCCACTAGTAGACTATATGTTTTATCTGTGATTCCTGTATTCTTTTGGGGGGGAGGGGCCCGTAATGAGCACCACACAACAGTAGTCGGCTGTCTTGCTGCACCCTCCATGATTTTAACTTTTAAGGAGAATTTCTGATATACAAATATTGTAAAAGGCTAGAAGGTCAAATCAATTTCTTTATGTTTTCTTACCTTTTGGATTTGCAACTTTTAATTCTGAAAAAGTCATATTCAAGTTTCTTAAAATTTCTTATTAAACAAAAGTGAATGAGGATACACAGTGGGCCTGTGAGAATTTTATTTTTTATTTCTTTTTTCTATTTATTGGTTTTGCATATTCATTGGTTACAAAGCTGTGCCCAAGATGTGATGGCCATATCAATACTATCAGCATGCCCATTACCACAAATTGCAATTATTCCCTATGTCACCCACCCAATTAATCCCCAACATTCCTCCCCTACCCCCTACTCCACCCTGCTCTCTCCCTCTGCTATCCATCACTGTGGTCTTTCCTTGATTCTTCTCTCTTAGCTCCCTCTTATGAGTGAGGACATGGGGTATTTCTCCCACTGTGTCTGGTTTATTTCACTTAACATAATTTTCACCATGCTCCTCCATGTAGCTGTGAAGGGCAGAATTTCACTCTTTTTCATGGAAGAGTAGTATTCCTCATCCAGTCATCTGTCGATGGACACTTGGGGTTTTTCCACATCTTGGCTATTGTAAATACACCTGCAGTGAACATGGCAGTGAAGGCACACCTTCAACATGATAATTTCCATTCCTCTGGGTAAACACTTAGAAGTGGGATTACTGGTTCATATGGTAGATCTAGCTATAGTTGTTTGAGAAAACTCCATACTATTTTCCATAGTGGTTGTACTAATTTATAGTCCCACCAACCAAGTAGGAGTGTTCCCTTCTCTCCACATCCTTGACAGCATTTGTTATTCTCCATCTTTCTTATTATAGCCAGTGTAATAGGGGTGAGGTGATATCTCAATGTGGTTTTAATTTGCATTTCCCTGATGATTAGTGCTGTTGAGCATTTTTTAAGTGATTGTTAGCCATTTGCATGTCTTCCTTCAAAAAATGTCTATTCAGCTCCTTTGCCCATTTTTTAATTGGGTTATGTGTTTTTTTACTGTGTAGTTGCTGGAGTTCCTTGTATATTCTGGATATTAATTCCTTTTCAGATGCATAGTTTGGGAATGTGTTCTCCCTTTTTGTAGGTTGTCATTTTACTCTGTTGAATATTTGCTTTGCTGTGCAGAAGATTTTAAGTTTGATAAAACCCCATTTACATATTTTTTCTTTTGTTGCTTGTACTTTGGGGCTCTTGTTCATAAAATCTGTCCCCAGTCCTATATCCTAAAGTGTTTCCCCTATATGTTCCCTTAGTAGTTTTACAGTTTCAGGTCTTACTTAAGTGTTTAATACATTTGAGTTGATAAGTGAGAGGTCCAGTCCATGCCAGTGATATATGGAAGTGTTCCCATTTCCGGTGACCAAACTAAATCACTTGGAAGGTTATTCCAACAACTGGTACCAGGATGCACATGCACTAGGAGGTAAATCTCAACTGTCACTGTACGAGAAACCACAGGTCTCCTTTTTTCAGGTGGGAACAAAGAGCAGAAGTGAGGACAAGAATGGCTGCCTGAGGAATTGGGTGTTTGTTCTGGAGATACAGGAGGTTTGAATCAGAGGAGGGAGGTGATCTCATCAAAGTTTTAACAGACTTTATCTGCTTGCAGAATGGAGAAGGGACTGTGAGATAGAGGCAGGAGGTGGAAGGAAGATCGAGGTGGAGGCTACTACCATAGGTCAGGTGAGGGTTATTGACTCAGGAGAGTGGTTTGGTTTTGGATGCATGTTTTTAAAAGGGGCAACTAGTTTTCCTAATTTGGAAGGCGAGGAAGTGAAACAGAAGATTCAAGGATGACTCCAAGTTTTTTTTTATCTTAGCAGCTGTAGAATTGGAATATCTGTCAACTGAGACAGTGAAGAATATAGTAGGAATAATATTCACTGGGGATACCAGGAGCTTTGTTTTGACCATGTTAAGAGTCTGAGATGTTTCAGAGACAACTGAGTTGGAGTATTCAGCAGGCAGCTGAACAGAGGTTTGGAAATTGGGGGCAGGGTTCAGGATGGACATATCCAAAATGTGGTAAATATTGTGTGGACCAAGGTGAGTGAGTTGTGGATCACATTTAGGAGGCTTCATCTTCAGGTTATGGTGGTAAAGCTATTATGGGGTCAGGAAGTGAGAATGGAGGCCAAAGACTGGGTCTCTTGCTTGAGTGCCCAGGTGATGTCATTGAGCTTCATAAACACAGGTGAGGGAGGTAAGTGGCAATGAATTGTGGGCTTTTGGGGGACAATATAGTAGCCAACGATTCCAAAGGAAGAGTAGACATGAGATGGATGCAGAGGCATAGAAGACACCCAAGCTGGAGCGGATGCTTATTCACCATCCCGAACTCACCAGGATTTTGTGTCATCTTTGGTGGCATCTAGAGTATTTCATTCAGGCTGGAGAATAATGTCAAGGCAATTGTGATCATCTGTGCCAGCCACTTAGACCTACCATGGTGACCAATGGATCTGGACTTTTGAACACTGGACAGTGCACATTGTGACTGGTGAAAGGACAGCAAGTGCAGCACAGAGGTGGAATGGGGCCGTGGATATCCGAGGTTCACCTGTTGTTCTGTGGGGCTAAGTCTGAGACAAGGAACAGAGCCAGACAGGGAGGTCTTCTTTGAAGAATTTGGGACTACCACTGCCAAGATAAATCCATGGGAGGTTTGGGATAGTATCAGATTCTATTCAAATTTGCCAAACATTCTCTGGATGCTGTGTGCCAAGTTGTGGCATAAGACCTATTACTAAGTCTCAATATTATGTGCTGCCTTGACATGGGAAACAGGCAGAACCTCAAATGGCCTGAATACAAACTCTTCTGCCCACTCTGCTCTTGTGGATAATGTTTCCTAGCCAGACAACCCTTTTTAAAAAATTTTTTATTGAATCATAATTGATTAGACATATCTTGGAGGTTCAATATTGACATATGTTGATCAAATCAATATTACTTGCATATATATTGTTACAAATCGTACTTATTCTTTATGCCCCTTGTCCAATCTCTCCCCATCTGCTGCTCCCTCCTCTCCCACCTCTGATAACCCTAGATTTCTTCTCTCCTTCTGAAAGAGCAATGGTTACTCTGTTCATTTATTGCCTAGATGATCTGTCCAATGCTGAGAGGTGTGCCGAACAACCTTTCTTATCAAGGGGACCAGCTGTAGTTCCTTCTTATCCCTTTGCAGGGGTTTCAGTTTCTTGCCAATCTTTGACTTATTGAAAGAAGCAAATTGCATCTTCCCAGAGGAAGAAGAGGTCACTCAGCCCTCTTGATCTTAGAAAGCTTATATTCCACAGACCCTGTTTGTTCACTCTTTTCTGGAATGCAAACCCCACCTGGCTCTGTGTAGAGTGGGGTCTCCTCACCTCTCAGGCTGTGTGTATATTGAGAAACTACTATGTACTGGCCAGTTAGCTCAGATGATTAGAGTACGATACTGGTAACACCAATGTCCAAGTTTCAAAAAAAAAAAGTAAGAAAGAAACTACTGTGAAACTCATTTGTCTAGCGTAAGGTGTCATTTGCTTGGACATTTCTATAACCCTAGAGTAGGAATGCCACCCTCATTAGTGGGGTGAAAAGAGGGGGATTAAATCACAAATAACAGGTGGAGAGACCTGTGGTATAGGGCAGTGAGGTGGTGGTAGTCACGCGTGTGGCTGTGGTGTCCAGATGTGAGAGATGTGCAGTGTAAATAATGATGTGTGCTTAAAGAGGGAGTATTCTAGATGACCCAGACCTGGGTTTAGCTGACATTGGCCATACTGGGGGAATAGCTCTGCACCCACTCAGGTGCATCTCTATATACTGGGTACTTACATGGGTAACACATCTAACGTGGGTTAGATATCTATTTGCCTCTGTTGCTCATGGCTGGATCTTGTGATCAATCAACCCATAAGGGGACAGAAGCACCATGTGTACCAAGACCTGGTTTCTCCTTTGAGATGGGGAGCTTGGTCAGAGCATGGGTATGGTGTATGTGTGTGGGAGAATAGATTTATGGGTCTTTGGAAGAGAGGCTGTTTGTGGTTTCAACTGTCCTCATTTGAGCAGGGCACTGTGACCTTTGAAGACATGGATGTGTACCTCTTGTGGGAGGAGTGGAGTCTCCTTGATGAGCCTCAGACACCTGTACCACAGTCTGATGCTGGAGAACTTGGCCCTTATTTCCTCCCCGGTAAGGTTCTCACACCCACCCCTGTGCCCTGAGCTAGTGTCTGTGCTTCCCTTTACTTCAGGGACAGGTATGTCCTTCTCACATCATGACTGTGGGTATAACGTCCTTCCCTAGTTCCCTGGATANCCAAGTTTTTTTTTATCTTAGCAGCTGTAGAATTGGAATATCTGTCAACTGAGACAGTGAAGAATATAGTAGGAATAATATTCACTGGGGATACCAGGAGCTTTGTTTTGACCATGTTAAGAGTCTGAGATGTTTCAGAGACAACTGAGTTGGGGTATTCAGCAGGCAGCTGAACAGAGGTTTGGAAATTGGGGGCAGGGTTCAGGATGGACATATCCAAAACGTGGTAAATATTGTGTGGACCAAGGTGAGTGAGTTGTGGATCACATTTAGGAGGCTTAATCTTCAGGTTATGGTGGTAAAGCTATTATGGGGTCAGGAAGTGAAGAATGGAGGCTGAAGACTGGGTCTCTTGCTTGAGTGCCCAGGTGATGTCATTGGGCTTCATAAACACAGGTGAGGGAGATAAGTGGCAATGAATTATGGGCTTTTGGGGGACAATATAGTAGCCAAGGATGCCAAGGGAAGAGTAGACATGAGATGGATGCAGAGGCATAGAAGACACTCGAGCTGGAGCTTATGCTTATTCACCATCCTGAACTCACCAGGATTTTGTGACATCTTTGGTGGCATCTAGAGTATTTCATTCAGGCTGAAGAACAAGGTCAAGGCAAATGTGATCATCTGTGACAGCCACTACACCTACTATGGTGACTAATGGAGATGGGCTATTGAATAAGTGACAGAGCAAGGTTGTGACTGGTGAAAGGACAGCAAGTGCAGCACAGAGGTGGAATGGGGCCATGGATATTTGAGATCCACCTGTTGTTCTGTGGGGCTAAGTCTGAGGCAAGGAACAGAGCCAGACAGAGAGGTCTTCTTTGAAGGATTTTAGGCTGCCACTGATAAGTGGAATCCATGGGAGTTTGGGGGTAAGTACTTGATTCTATTCAATTTGCCAAACGTACTCTGGATGCTGTGTGCCATGTTGTGGCATAAGGTCTAATACTAAGTCCCAATATTACGTGCTGCCTTGACATGGGAAAGAGGCAGAACCTGAAATGGCCTGAATAGAAGCTTTTCTGCTCATTCTACTCTTGTGGATAATGTCTCATAGCCAGACAACCCTTTTTATCAAGAGGGTCAGGTGCAGTTCCTGCTTATCCCTTTGTAAGGGTTTCGTTTCCTTGACTCATTGAAAGAAGCAAATTGCATCTTCCCAGAGGAAGAAGAGGTCACTGAACCCTCTTGATCTTAGAAAGCTTGTATTCCACAGACCCTGGTCATTCACTCTTTTCTGGAATGCAACCCGCACCTGGCTCTCTGTAGAGTGTGGTCTCCTCCTCTCTCAGGCTGTGTGTACCTTTGATTAAGAAAGTGCTGTGGGCCGGCCAGTTAACTCAGTTGATTAGAGCATGGTACTGGTAACACCAAGGTCCAGGACTCAAAACAAATACAAAAACAAAACAAACAAACAAAAAACTACTGTGGAATTCATCTGCCTAGTCTGTCCAGCATCAGGTGTCATCCCCATAACCCTAGAGTAGGAATGCCACCCTCACAAATGGGGTGAACAGAGGGGGATTAAAACATGTCTAATATGTGGAGAGACCTATGGTATGGGGCAGTGAGGTGGTGGTAGTCATGCATGTGGCTGTGGTGTCCAGATGTGAGGCATGTGAAGTGTAAAGAATGATGTGCACTTGGAGAGGGAATATTCCTGATAGCCCAGACCTGGGTTTAGCTGACATTGTCCATACCAGGGGGACATTTGTGCACCCACTCATTTGCTTCTCTATATACTGGGCCCATGGCTTAGATATTTGCTTCTGTCCACTCATGGCTGGACCTTGTGATCAGTCAGCCCATGAGGGGACAACAGCACCATTTGCACCAAGACCTGGTTTCTCCTTTGAGATGAGGAACTTGGTACGAGCATGGGTATTGTGTAGGTGTGTGGGAGAATAGATTTATGGGTCTTTGGAAGAGAGGTGGTTTCAACTGTCCTCATTTGAGCAGGACACTGTGACCTTTGAAGACATGGATGTGTACCTCTTGTGGGAGGAGTGGAGTCTCCTTGATGAGCCTCAGACACCTGTACCACAGTGTGATGCTGGAGAACTTGGCCCTTATTTCCTCCCCGGTAAGGTTCTCACACCCACCCCTGTGCCCTGAGCTAGTGTCTGTGCTTCTCTTTTCTTCAGGGACAGGTATGTCCTTCTCACATCAAGACCGTGGGTACAGCTCCCTTCCCTAGTTCCCTGGATAGGTTCTGTGGTTGGTAGGTCTTCAGTACGTGCACTGCCCTCTCTCCTTCTGCAGCCCTAATACATCATGTGTGTGTAGGAAAAGGTATATAGAGGGTTTAGTACTATCAGTGGTTTCAGACATCTACTGGGGGACTTGGAAGTTATTCCCCATGGAAATACTAGTTTCCAGCAACCAGTGGAAGTATTTTGTGTCTGAATGATTCTATAGGATAATATATCCATTTAGATCCATAGCCTTTGGGGCATCAAAAATACGTTTACCCTCTGGGAGCAAGCTGAGCTTCATAGCGTCTGAAATAATGTCTGCAAGCACCTTGGTAACCAGCTGAAGACAACATTCCACAGGAATTCTTTAAGAAGCAAAGCCCTCCCTTGCCATAAGAAGCTGGAGAGGCCCTTTTGTTTATTTTAATTTATTTTTAATTATACATATTAGTGAAGTAATATCCATAACATAAACATTTATCTCCTCTTTTCTAGCTGTTTGGAAATATATCTAATTATATTATTAGATCTAGTCAGTCTCGAAACACCAGAAGTTATTCTTCCTATCTCCCTATTACTTTGTACCCATTAATCCACCTCTTCCCCTCCCCTCAGACTTCCTTCTTGGCCTCTGGTAATCATTATTCTAGTCTCTACTTCTATGAGAGCCACTTTTTTTTTTTTTAGGATTCCACATGTAAGTGAGATACTGTGACATTTCTCCTTCTGTCCCTGACTAACCTCACTTAACATGAGGGTCTCCAGTTGAATCCATGTTGTGTAAATGACAGGATCTCATTTTTTAAAAAAGAGCTGAATAGTCTTCCATTGTGTATATTTATTACAGTTCTTTTAACTCATGGGCATTGATGGGCATTTAGGTTGATGCCATCTCTTGGCTATTGTGAATACTGCTGCAGTGAACATGGAAGTGCAGGTGTCTCTTCAATATACTGATTTCATTTCTTTTAGGTATATACCCAGAAGTAGGATAGCTGAGTCATAAGGTAGTTCTATTTTTAGTTTTTGAGGATCCTCCATACTGTTCCTATATTGGCTGTATTAGTTTACATTACCTCCAAG
>NW_007736529.1:60192-61564 GCF_000696425.1 Galeopterus variegatus
AACCCCTTTTTTTTTTTTTTTTTTTTTTTAGGATTCCACATGTAAGTGAGATCCTGCGATATTTCTCTTTCTGTCCCTGACTAACCTCACTTAACATGAGCGTCTCCAGTTCCATCCATGTTGTGTAAATGACAGGATCTCATTTTTTAAAAAAGAGCTGAATAGTCTTCCATTGTGTATATTTATTACAGTTCTTTTAACTCATGGGCATTGATGGGCATTTAGGTTGATGCCATCTCTTGGCTATTGTGAATACTGCTGCAGTGAATATGGAAGTGCAGGTGTCTCTTCGATATACTGATTTCATTTCTTTTGGGTATATACCCAGAAGTAGGATAGCTGGGTCATAAGGTAGTTCTATTTTTAGTTTCTGAGGATCCTCCATACTGTTTCCTATATTGGCTGTATTAGTTTACATTACCTCCAAGAATGTATGAGAATTCCCTTTTCACCACATCAAATCTAGCATTTGTAATTTTCTGTCTTTTTGACAATAGTCAGTCTGAAGGAAGATGATATCTCACTGTAGTTTTAACTTGCATTTCCCTGATGATGAGGGATGTTGAACATTTTTTCATGTGCCTGTTGGTGGAAAGGCCCTTTTCCAGTTTCTCTGCCACTTGTCCTCTGTTCTGGGAGGCCAGGTTGAGGGAATTCTTTTCTGCAGCTTGTGGAGCTGGAAGAGCTACAATCCCCAGGATGCATGGCGCCCATAGGCAGCGACACTCAACCAACGAAAGCTCAGGATTCGGGCATCCGCTGCGTGCACATCACATGGGGGTGGGACTTCGGGCGTCCTCTTCGTGGCGGTCACTTTGAATCTCCTTAAGTGAGTCACAGGCCCTCGAGCACTGAGTCTGGGCTGGGGTGATGGACAGAGAAGGCGCCGGGAGATTCGTTGTCTCTGTCACAGAGAGGCGGACCGCAAGCTCAGTGACACTGCCCAGGGTGACCTGCACTAGGGCTGGGGTAGGGGCCACCCCGCCTGGCTCTCCTGCCCCTCTCGGCCCCAGAGAGACCCGACTGAGTTAAAGGTTGTGTCCTCCAGGCTGTGTTAAGCATGTCTTTTTATTCTATATTTCGGATACTTTGACATCCAAAACTTAGACATCTGGCCGCTTGCTTTCTCTGGAGGGACTGCCCCGCCCAGGGAGAGCTAACTTCTAGACACTGTGGATGACTGACCGGCCTGCGAGTCACGTTCCATATGCGGAAGTGCTAGTCCAGGGCCCATACCCGAATCGCCTATCTCATCAGGCTCTCACAACTCACACCCTGCACCACTATCCACCTGCTCTAATCCCCCAGGGCCAAGTACCAGTCAGGAGCAGCCCTTATGCCCCCAGCAATGCCGTGTTACTTAAACTTGTCA
>NW_007736529.1:62385-63270 GCF_000696425.1 Galeopterus variegatus
GCCTGCGAGTCACGTTCCATATGCGGAAGTGCTAGTCCAGGGCCCATACCCGAATCGCCTATCTCATCAGGCTCTCACAACTCACACCCTGCACCACTATCCACCTGCTCTAATCCCCCAGGGCCAAGTACCAGTCAGGAGCAGCCCTTATGCCCCCAGCAATGCCGTGTTACTTAAACTCGTCATCCTAATCCTGCATACCCTGCCTTTCCCATGTCTGTCGGTGGAAACCACAGTAAAGGGTTTTGCTCACATTTTCACCTCTCTTCCTCTGTCTCTTGACTGTCTCTTGTCCTTTTCTGTGTGGCCCTGTATTGGGTGGTGTGCCCCCTTCCTCTTGGGATGTGTGAGTATAAACAACTCTCTTCAATGTCAGTCATTTCTTGATGTGCCTATTTCACCATGTCTGAATAGTAAAACCTACATTTCAAAACAGCCTTCACCTGCTGTTATTCTCACCCAGATCCTAAAGCTCCAGTTAGGGGGTCCTGCTTATGTCCCTGCAGGCCAGCCCCCAGTGTTCAGCACAGTGAGATGCTCATTGGTCGGGTCCCTGTTTCTGACAGCCAGGGTGAGGGGAGAGTTACAAGCAGAGGACTGGTGTGTGATGAGGTTTGGAGGTGCACCTGAGCTTGGGGGATTCTACATAGCTGGGGCCCATCTTGTGTCTGCAGGGAACACAACAGTGTGAGACAGCAGCACCCCTGGACTGGTGGGTTGCGGAGGTGTACCTTTGTTTTGAGGATCCCGGGATCCACAGAGGGTTATGAACAGAGGAGGGACATGTTCTGAGTTAGGCTTTTAAAATTTTCTCAAAATCTTAAACTAAAAACCATAAAAAGAGACAATGAGGGTCACTACATAACGATAAAAGGACTGATTCAT
>NW_007736530.1:0-15372 GCF_000696425.1 Galeopterus variegatus
TTTTTTTAGTTCTTCTGGGTCCCTAAATTTTCCATAAGAATTTTAAGAGTGAGTTGTCAGTTTCTTCAGAGAAACCAGATAAGATTCTGACAGGGATTGAGTTGAATCTGTATATCAGTTTGTGCAGAATTGCCATCTTAACAATATTGTCTTCCAGTTTCTAAGATGGGATGTTTTTCCATCTATTTAAATCTTAATTAGTTTGTAGTTTTTAGGGTATAAGTTTTACACATTCTTCGTTAAATTTATTGTTTATAATTTTATTACTTTTGATGCTATTTTCATTTTTAGATTGTTAAATTCAAGTGCACAGCAAATACGATTGATTTAAGTGAATGATTTCACATCTTGCAACCTCATTGAACTTATTTATTAATTCTAATAGGTTAATATCAGGTTCATTAGGATTTTTATAGCAAGATTTTGTCATATATAAATAAAGATCCGGATTGCTTTTCAATCTGGATCACATTCATCTTTTTATTATTTTATTTTTTCCTAATTGCCCTAGCAAAAATCTCCAGCACAATGTGGAATAGAGGTGGCAAAAGTAGATATTCTTGTTTTGCTCCGGATCTCAAAAAGAAAGTTTTTTTTACTGTTAAGTATGATGATAAAGGTGGGTTTCCATACATCTCCTTTATCTAAGTTTGTTGGCAGTTTTTATCATAAAAAGAATATTTGATTTTGTAAAATGCCTTTTCTTCATTTATCTTAATAGATAAATTCCTTAATAGATAATAAATCTTAATAGATGAAGAAAAGGCATTTGACAAAGTCACATATTTCACTTGATCATTTTTTTTTTCTATTGACATGGTGTATTACACTAATTGTGTTCCAATTGTTGAACTGACCTTGAATTCGTGTTGTAGATCTCACTTGGTCAAGGTATTAGTTTTATATATATATATATATGCATTTATATATGTATATGAATTGTAAATATTTTTTGAAAATTTTCTTGGATATATTCACAAGAAATATTGGCCTGTGGTTTTCTTTTCTTGTGATATCTTTGATTTTGTTTAGGATAATAATGGCATCTTAGAATCTATTTTTGGAAAGCGTTTATGGAGAATTTCTATTATCTCCTCTTTAAGTATTCAGTAGAATCTATTGGTGAAAATATATGTTACTGGACTTTTTTGTGTGTGCTTTGTGTGTGTGTGTGTGTTCATGAATTCAATCTCTTTAGTTGTTATAGGACTATTCCAATTTTGCACTTGTTCTTGACTTAATTTCAGCAGTTTGTGACTTTATAGGAATTCATCCATTTCAACTAAGTTGTCTAATTTTTTGACATATGGTTGTTCATGTAGACACTTACACTCCTTTTTTTGTTTCCGTACAATAAGGAGAAATGTTTCTTATTTCTAATTTCTGAAGTTTAACATTTTCTCCATCTTTCTTGGTCAATCTAGCTAAAGACCTGTCAATTTTGATAATCTTTCTAAAGACCAACTTTTAGTTGTATTTATTTTCTCTATTGCTTTTTTATTCCCTATTACATTATTTTTTTCTTTAATCCATATTATTAAAGACAATTATCATTTTTCTTTACTAATAAATTATTATTCCTTCGATATTATTTCCCTCTTTCTGTTTTATTTTTGGTTTTGTGGCACTTCCTTTTCTAGTTTATTAAGGTGGGATGTTAGGTTTTTGAGTTGAGATCTTTCCCTTTATACAACTATGAATTTCCATATAAGCATTGCTCTAGCTGCCTCCCATAAGTTTTGGTACATTGTATTTTCATTTTCTTTCAACTCTAAGCATTTTCTTATTCCCCCTGTGATTTTTTTTCTTTCCCTTGGTTATACAGAAGTGTATCGTTTCATTTACATATATTTGTAAATTTCCCAATTTCTTTTTGTGATTAGTTTTTAATACCCATTCCATTGAGGTCAAGAAATATCCTTTGTTTTGGGTTCTCATATATGATCTGTCCTGAATAATGTCCTATGTTCAGTTGAGAATCTATATTTTGCTGTTGATGGGTGAGGTGTTCTATAGATGTCTGCTAGTTCTACTTAATTGATTGGGCTATTCATCTCTTTTGTTTCCTAGTTTAATCTTCTGACTTATTTTTCTATTCATTACTGAAAATGGAATATTTAAGTCTGCAACTATTATCAATGAATTATTTTTGCCTTCACTTCTGTCAGCTTGTGCTTCATTTATTTTGATGCTCTGCTAATACATTCATATATGTATTTATGATTGTTATACCTTCCTTATAGATAGACACTTACATTATATAAAGTATGCCTTTTTACCTCTAGTAAAAAAAAAAAATTCTCTTTTTGAAATCTATTTTGTCTGGTGTTGTATAGTCACTTCAGCTTGCTTTTGGTTGCTGTTTGCATATTTTTTTTCCATTTTTTTTTAATCTATTTGAACCTAAAGTGTGTGTTCTGTAGACAATGTATGTTTGGATCTTTTTTTTTTAATCAGTCATGTTATAAGACATATAGTGTTTTGACTACATCTTTAATCTTTTCATATATAATATTATTATTGAAATAGTTGGATTTATGTCTGTCATTTTGCTTTTTGTTTTGTATATGTATTCTGTCTTGTTTTGTTTCTCTATTTCTCCTTTCTTTTCCACTAACCAGATTCCAAGTGAATATTTCCTAATGCACATTTTAATTTATTTTATAAGTTTTTACTATGTATTTATGAGTTATTTCCTTAGTCACTGCTCTAGTACTTACAACATACATTGCAACATATTAGAATCTACTTCAGATTTATAGTAATTTTATTATACTCTTATACAGCAGCATTTTATCTTTCTTTTTGTGAGCTAGTTGTACATATATTTATATACATGCACATATATAAATTTAAATATATATATATATATTTAAAATAAAGAGGAGAATGCAGTCAGTTCTTCATCATGGTTTTGGTTTTGTTACGGTGTGCTTTATGGAAGAGGAGGAATTTCGTATGTCAGTAAATATTATACTGGTGGAAGAATTAGCTAGTTAGAAAAGAAACTTGGAGAATGGGATGGTGAAACATATGTAAAGGATTTGCATAGAAAAATGAGTATATCTCACTCTGGATATTGTCTTGTTCCTGGAGACAACTACGATATGTGCTTTAAATCTATCCTGGTTCTTCATCCCTGTGTTTTCAGCCTGTATTCCAAGGTCAATAGAGAAAACTCCTAACACTTGACAAATCTTGATTCTATTATAGGTGACTGTCATTATTTTCACAGAATAGACCTGACTGTTTTTAATAATTATTCTTAAAATGTGGTCAGATTCTGTAACATTGCAGCAGATTCTACAACATTTCCTCTAAATGGGTCCAACTGATAGTTTCTCAAACTTAAGAAGTTATGAACTTCTGAGACTATGTTGATTGATTTCCAGGGCTTTATGAACCTCAGCATTAAAATTTTAAAAGGTTTCCTTTATTTTTTTTCATTTTGGAATATTCATTGTAGCATTTTTCTAATTAAAATACATATCAACTATAGATCAGACACATTCTTAAATATTGATTGAATTAGTACATTGACTCAGAGATAACTACCATTAAGGTCTTATTGTATA
Organism: Galeopterus variegatus; assembly: GCF_000696425.1. NCBI lineage: Eukaryota > Metazoa > Chordata > Mammalia > Dermoptera > Cynocephalidae > Galeopterus > Galeopterus variegatus. Next base: position 3,576 of record NW_007736530.1, read on the forward strand.
TCCTTTCTGCTTAAAACTGGGATTCTTCCTGTTCAAAATTGGGGTTATATGGTATGTTTTAGAATATTTGCTTAATAATATATCATAAAATTTTTCTTATGCCACTCTATATTATTTAAATATATTTCTATCATATAGATATATCATAGTTTATTTAACAAATTCCCTATTGCTGAACATTTATGTTATTTGCAATTTTCTGTTATTTCAAGTAATATTGCCTCAAACATCATTTGATATAAATCTGATTGTACATATGTTAGCTCAGTTGTTAAGAACACAATATTATAATACCAAGGTCCAGGATTAGAATCCCTGTACCTGACACCTGCCACAAAATAAAAAAAATAAAAAATTCTATTGTACATGTTATTTTTCTTGGAAAAATTTCCTAAAAGTGAAAGTTTTATGTAAAGGGCTATACTATTTTTGTAGATTTCAATAAATATTGGTTTCCAGAATACTGTACCATTTTATATTCTTATCTGTAATTTGAAAGTGCCCTTTCTCCATATCTTTGCTAACACAGAGTTCTACAATTTTTATGCTTGTCAATTTCACAGACCAAAATTATGATATATTATTGTTGATTAAGATAGACAGAACTCTGAGTTTAGATCATAACATAGTATGTAAAATTATAGAAGGCAGCCTTGTCAGCCTGTCTTATAGTTCTGAAGACTAATTTTATTTTTATTTTTATTTATTAATTTACTTATTTTATTTTAACTTCTCAATATACATTGTAGTTGATTTTTGTGTCCCTTTGCCCATTTCCCGTTCCATCTCCCCTCCCCCGCAACTACATCATATCTGTTCAGTTGCCTTAACAAGTTCAAGGAATTGTTGTGATTGTTGTGTCTTCTCCCCCCCACCCTTATTTGTTTGTATCTTTATTTATTTATTTATTTACTTATTTATTTATTTATTTATAGCTCCCAAAAATAAGTGAGAACATGTGGTATTTCTCTTTCTGTGCCTGACTTGCTCCATTTAATATAATTTTCTCTAAGTCCATCCATGTTGTTGCAAATGGTAGTATTTCATTCATTTTATAGCAGAGTAGTATTCCATTCTGTAGATATACCACATTTTCCATATTCACTCATCTGACAATGGACATTTGGGCTGGCTCGAACTCTTGGCTATTGTAAATAGTGCTGCTATAAACATGGGAGTACAGATATCCCTTCAGCATGATGATTTCCATTCATCTGGGTATATATTCCCAGCAGTGGAATAGCTCAGTCATATGGTAGGTCTATCTAATTGTTAGAGGAACCTCCAAACCATTTTCCATAAAGGCTGCACCATTTTGCAGTCCCACCAACAGTGTATAAAAGTTCCTTTTTCTCCACAACCTTGTCAGCATTTACAATTCTCAGTCTTTTGGATATTAGCCATCCTAAATGGAGTGAGATGGTATCTCAAAGTTGTTTTCATTTGCTTTTCCTGAATGCTGAATGATGTTCAGCATTTTTTCATGTGTCTGTTGGCCATTCCTATATCTTCCTTTGTGAAATGCCTATTTAGCTATTTTGCCCATTTTTTAATGGGGTTATTCTTTCTTTTGCTGTAAAGTTGTTTGAGTTCCTTGTATATTCTGGATATTAACCCTTTGTCAGATGTATATTTTGCAAATATTTTCTCCCACTTTGTTGGCTGTCTTTTCACTCATGATTTTTCCTTTTGCTGTGCAGAAGCTTTTTAGTTTGATATAATCACATTTGTTTACTTTTCCTAAAAGGTTCCCTTTAAATGATTGTAGCTAAACAGATTCAAAAATCTAAAGGAAAATAAAGTCAATGCAATTAGAATAATAATTATAATGTGATGATACAAATGATTTAGAATATGCTTAAGTTATTATTAAAATGGTAATCCCCTATTTAAAAATTCTTAGAGTAAAATTGCTTAACCCAAGTATATATCTGCTAACTTCCAGAATTCCTTTTATCTTAGTTTAAGACATACTGTCTTAAGTCAGACTGTGTTCCTAAAATGCTTAGTAGTCATTCATCAGCTGTTTTGTAATCTTTGTTCAATAGATAGGTGTGGTGCACCTTTAAAATGAGATGAGTTAACATGACAGATCTGCAGTAAATGCAGGTGATGACTTCAAAAGGCTATGCTAGTTTTAGGAGAGGTTTGAGGTGGTACCACTGGATTAGTTTTTGATGGATTCCAGTAGCACCTGACTGAACCAAGAATCTCTTCACATTTTCTGGCACACCACTTGATTCATTATTAATCAACTAATTTATTTCTTAGACTTCCAACTCAAGTTATTTTTGCTTTCCTCACAATTTCACTTACACTGGTCAATAATTGCTGGTCTTTCTTAAGTGGTTTAGAGTCACCTCTTTGATTAAATAAATAATTTGCCATATTTAGAAGGTCTGGGTTTATTATGTATGCTTGCTCTTCTGTCTTTTGACAATATTTGGTCTCTTAAAATTATTCAGTAAATAATTACATTGATAACAATACCTTTCTCCAATAATAGTTATAAAAGTCAAATATGTAATTGGCTAAATATATGTTTTATTATCATTTTATTTACATAATTTTAGTTTTCATCAATATATCAACTAGGAAAAGAAGTGTATTAGTAAAATACTATGTAACCAATTAAAACATGATAGTGTCTTTGCAAGTTCTCATTTATATGTTAAATTAACATATCAATGCTTTAGATAAGAGAAAAATATTTCAGCATTTGGCAATCTTCAGTTCTTTTCTTTAAAACAGCCTATCTGACCACAAATACACACACATACAGAGTTACCCCATAAACACAATGAGATCTGGCAGCTCTTACAGTTACAAGAATGGTGAAGCTGTTCTTTAATTATATATATAACAATCTAGAAAAATATTCTCCAGCCCTTAATAATCTCTTTAATTTGGGCTAATGCTATGAGGAGCTAAAAATGTAACCCCAGCCATGCTGTTTCTATAGTGTAATCTCCCTATAGTGCTCTTTTAGGAACAATACAATGGATTCAGCATTTAGGAAAAATGGAATACCATTATAACTTCAGATGTCTCCCACTGCTTTTCAATATTTATGCCATAATTTTATCAAGGCAACTCTAATTCCTTTTTCCCAGAATTAAAGGCTTATTTCTTTGTTTTTATGTTTTCTTATGTCATTTTTCTACTATAAAATACCTTTATAACTTCTATCCATTTGGATGTTTTCTTGTGCCAATACCCAGAAACAATCTCTCTTTTGCTAGTGTCTGGAGAGTGCATTGTTTATATGTTTATTCATTTTTAATTAATTTATATATTTTATTTACTTAATTTTCTATTTATTTATTTATGTATTAAGGTGGCTTAAAACACGCACTGTACTGATTTTTAGACTATAGTTTAATATTGTTCAGTAAATATGTAGCCAACATTTGGTACAAAACACTCTACTGGGCCCTTTTGATATTAGAATTGACATTTTCATATAACTTATCCTTTAATTGGGTATGAACAGTAAACACAAAAATTTCAAATTGGAGTAAATGCCATGAGAGCAATTAAAATGTAGTGGGATTTAAAAGAAAGGCAAATTATCTTCAATTGAAATATTTGGAAAGGGCTTCCTGGTATACGTGACATTAGATAAGTTTTGAAGAGTTATGAGAAAGATAGATGGTGAAGGAGAAGCCAAAATGGTTATAATCCAAAAAATATCAAACATACAAATAACACAACAAGACTAAATTTACAAAGAGAAAGATGAGTTTTTGTGCATTTTTTTTCATTGGAACATAGTTGATCATAAATTTCTATGGGGTACAGATTTCAATATCATTACTTATGTGCTCAAACATGTGATGCTCAAATCAGGATAATTAGTATATTCTACATTATACAGTGTAATCATTTTGTGTGACCCTTTACCATTATTCAACAATTTACATTTGCCTGGTGCATAAAGTGATTTACAATTCAGTATATTATATGACATAAATTTATATCCAGTATGTCTGTACAGTGCCAAGACAGAGATACACAAAATATCTATCAATTTAAAGAGATCATGAAGTTCAAACTTATTTTCAATGTTTCATAGACATTGAGGTAGCAGCGAAATGTGTGTCTGATTGTCAATGGAATATAAAAAATAATAACTCTGAAATCCTAGTGGCATAATTAAATGCCCTGCTTCATTGGCAAATGATATGCTTACCATTAATACTTCGAAACACCATTATGCTATTAAAGCAAAACTTATGCTCCATCCAAATGGAGGTTGTAGATTCTATTAATTATAGCTTCATTTTATTTCTGAATTTTAAATGTGTTACCCAACTTTATCAAAACAATATAATGGCACTTTATTAATTATATTTCATCAAAGTCACTTAAAAGTTGGTGTTTGTGTGTGTGTGTGTGTGTGTGTGTGTGTTTATACATATATATTTAGCAATACACAAGACACATATACTTGTAAAAGTGGATAAAATATCATCTCTGAATTTGAAAAAAGCAAATATTTTTTCTCTATGTTTTTAATTTATATTTTTTACTTATTTATTTATTTATTTTTTTTAAGATGACCGGTAAGGGGATCTTAACCCTCAACCTGGTGTTGTCAGCACCACGTTCTCCCAAGTGAGCCATGGGCCGGCCCTTATTTTTTACATTTTATGATGTTTTTGCAGAGCAGTGGGAAGGACAGGGAGAGGGGAAATGGGAAGGAAATGGGATGGAAGAAGGAGGAAGAAGGAGGGGCAGGATTGAGGCCTGTGGCACCCCCCTCATTCCTACAGGAAGATCAGGGTGCTTCCAACAGTGGCTTGGTCACTGCCAGACTGAGTGCATGTTAGGGATGTGTGGCAAAATCCTTCGCCTCCCACCACCCCAGCTCAGGAACCCGGGGCCCTTCTCGTTGTGGCTTGGTGGTCATCACTGGGGTGGTTGTGTGTGTCGGTGAGGTGTGGCTGAGGCCCCGGCCCTTCCCACTTCCTGGCTTGGTAGCCCAGGGGACTTCTGATTCTTGTAGGTGTTGTAAGTGTTCTTTCCTGAAATGAGACCTTTACTAGTTAATATCATCTTTGTCTCTGGCTGTGGGTACTTTGTTTTTTCTTTCAGTTCTGTGTTGGATTATTTGCTGTTCTCACCACTTAAACTCTGCACTGGAACTAGTTTGTTGTCCTCTGCTTACTTCTAAAATGGTGGAACTTCCTGTGGGGACTAGTACTTGAGCTCTGTGGTTGAGCTAAATTGCTGCTTTGCTGCCGATTCCCTAGGGATGGTTTTTGTGCAGCTCAGGTTTTAATGGTTGACTTTATAGGTACTTCCAGGATGAGAACCAGTGCACCAGGGCATAGGTCTCTCCTCCTCTTCCCCTGAGTTCCAGCAGCCCCAGCTTGGCTGTCATGGCTTTTTAATAGTTGTAAATTGGGTTAATTTGTGGGAGAGAGTGATGCTGGGGACCGTCTATTGTTTCACCTTGACTGCAAGTCTGAAGCAAATATTTTAAAAAGCAAAATAACATAGTAACATAGTGAGTAGAAAAGTATAAATTATACATGAAATTTTAAGATCACCTTATCAATCTCGTCAGCTCATCTCTAACTTGTTTCTTCTTTCTTTCTGTAGTTATCTTCATCAATAGCATAGTTATTCAGAAAGCTCCCTGCCATTCCAATTTGTTTCAATGTGATGTATGCTATTTTATAAATACATTTCATTAGTTGAGTTCTACTCTTCCTCTAATATGAGGGAATTTTAATATGACCACACTAATAAGCAAAAGTTCTCAGTGCACTTCTTTATCTTCACATAAATTGTCAAAGCTGTGTATTTATATTTATGTGATTTATAGATTAATGGTTATAACCTCTGCGAAGTGTTTGTAAAGGCAGGGGTCAATTTGTACCATGTCTGGCAAATAGTAAGTACGTTATAAATATGTGTCAAAAAATGAAAAGAATGAATGAAGGAATACAAATTGTAAAAATTTCACAAACAGCACACATATACTTAAAAAGAACAGTTTCTCATGGAATAACAAAGTGACCAGCATAAAAAAGCCAATGCTTGGAATATTTACTTTTGATATGTCCATAGTTTTAACTAATATATTTCAACTGATACATTTTCTACTAATATTTCTACTCTCTACTTATACCAATTATTGGAGATCCTTAAACAGGCTGAGGAACTTTCAGGCAATTTAATTAAATACACTTAAGACAAGGAGAGGTGTATATGGATATTGATGACTGAACATATTAAAAATGAAAGCTGCTAGTTATTTTAATTATTGGTATGGTTTAGATTATGATTCCAGAAAACAGAAGGTATATGCTCTTGTGATCCATCTTTTTGGATTTTATAATTGGGTCTCTCCCTTTCAGATGTCCTCTTGAGAAAACACCATTTGCACAGGAGAGAGCAGAAGAAGGGTGCTAAGTTGCACTGTCCTGGGGACAAAAATGTTCTGTTTTCTTTGATGACCATCATGACTGACAAACAAACCCCAATGCCATCACAGTTATGTCTCAGCAGACCTCTTTCCCACCCTCTTATATGTAGGAATTTAGAATGGCAAAAGGCCTCCAATCTCACTGCTAAGCTGAATTATAATACCAACCAGAACAACATTTTGTAAAGCTATATGTTTGTTTCTTGGTTTATGCTGCTAATCAACTAAATTCTGTGGCAACAGAATATACATGTCAAGCCCAGAATATGTCTTGCATTTTCAGTATACTCCCTAGTGAAAGAAAGTTTCAATAACTACAGGGCTGAAAGTGATGGTTGAGCATAGTTTCACGCCATGGATGTTTTTCTCTCTTCTTTTCTTTGTTTTTTGGAGGTGGGTGAAGATGTTGTATGACTGTTGTTCAGTTTGAGAAATAACCCTGCCACTCTCCTTTCTAATTGAATTAATTAGACTTTCTTGGAGTGTTTTCAGTGCCTCAGCCAGCATTGTTTGTAATTCTTTGCACAACTTCAATGCAGGTTTTCCCCCTCTCAGCAGAGATTTTTTAAGGAGTTCAATATTCTGGTACTGGCCATAGAGAAAAACAAGATACAACAACCTACCATTTTTAATTACAGACAATATCCAAAGGTTTTCATTATTGCAAACGTACACATAGATCAGAATTTTTCAAAATAGAAAAGTGGAGAAAGTCGGAATTAAAGTTTGTTAAAACATATGATAATTTGAGAACAGAGAATAATTATTAAAAATTCAGAACTTTAGAGATAAAGTTTGAAGAGAGCTCCTGGGAATTAGAAAGCCTTATTATTTCTATATAAATGCTGAACCTGAAAGGACCTAATTCATACTTAGATCGAGATTGTCAGCCCAACCTCATGTTCTGTAAGCATAAGTTAACAATTTATATTTCTTTCCTGGAATCCTATTTTGTACTATAAAATTGTAAGTTATACAATTTATGTAAGAGACTGAATAATCATATATAATAACATGTGAATAAACAAGACAGAGTGGCAAATAGGGAGATTTGGGAATCTATGGACAATGAGGAGGAGGGAACATTTGCCTAAACAGTTCCAACTGAATGTTTAAAAGGCAAAATGTTTGACACTTGAATATGTTTAACAGAAGGACACAGGCATATTAATTATGTTTGTGCTGTTGTTGTGCAGACTATACAGATCCATAAAGCTTTGTAAAATAGAATTTGACAAGATATATTTATCAGGACTTTCTGATCATTTTCAATAGACATGATTTTAATGTAAATTATGCTTATAATTGAAAGTACTTTCCAGAGTAAATGCTACTTGCCATCTCTCTCTCTCTCTCTCCTCTCTCTCTCTCCTCTCTCTCTCTCTCTCTCTCTCTCTCTCTCTTTTCTACACTACCAATTATCTCCTTAATTCTCTGAGTCTGGATTCTTCTTCAATCCTTCCCACAACTGGAATTGCTTCTCAGAACTCAATAGCCCTCTCTTTATTGTCTAAATTTTTTCCACAATCATTTTCCTTTAATTCTTTTCATCACTTATCACAGTGATCCATCAACCTTATACTCGTTGAATTACCCAACTTTCTTCATTACATTTTCATAATATTACAATATCTTTGGAGACATCCTCTTTGTCTAAGTGCTCTTTCCTTTTCTGCTTTGCTTCCAGCACTTCCTATACTCTTCAAAAGAGTGTATCCTTGAGGAAGTGCCCAAGGTTCGGTGCTTGAATCTTATCTTCTTATTATTACTCTGTCTTCAAAGTATGTAATCACATCCCTGGGTCCAACTTTCACCTCTGTTTGAGTTACACTCAAATCTACTTTTGTGACCCTCCAATCCTATTGTTCTAGTGGTGAGTAAACAGTTTCCTCTCTAACTCTTCAACTTGCATGACATGTGGTCATCTCTTGTGCAAAATGACTAAATTGAGCAGTAACTACCTTCCTCTTAAATCCAATTCCTACTGATTTTTAAAAATTTCTGTTAATGACACCATCAGTCTTTAAGCTATATGGACTTAAAATTTCAAATCTATTTGTGACAGCTTATCCTCATTAGGTCCTAAAATCTAATTGAATTGCAAATTCCACTTATATTTCTCACACCACTTCCTATCATTCTATGCTCACTTGATCACCAAGTATCAAAATTTCAACAATACTCTCACTATTCTATGCCATCCTATTGATTCCCAACTCTTCCACAGTAAGATACATATGTATATATAATAAAATAATATATAATATAAAATATTGTCTATAATGTTTTACTTATTTTAACTACAGGTGCAATGCATAGATTCATGTTGATATCCCATTGTAAAAAAGTCCAAATACCCTATAGAACAATTATTAATAACATAAATAATAAAGTTATCTTCACACAAGAGAAAACAAGCCATTACACAAATAATCACATGGACATCATTTTAATCAAATGACTTAATTCAGCCTCACCTATAATGGATAAAAAGGATATCATGGACATCTTGATATAATGCACCGAGAAGAAAAAGTATACCTATGTTACATCATTGTCAAAATGTTCAACTTGAATTTAATCATTAGGAAAATACAGATAAATCCATATTAAGGGAACTTTAAAAAGCAACTGGCCTTACCTCTTCAAAAATGTCAATGTAATAAACAATAAAAAAGGTGGGGGGGAGATAACTTAAAAGAGAGAAAATCTCTTAGATTAATGAAGACAAAAGAGCCAGGACACATAAATGAAATGATTCAAACTTAATTGGATTTTGGATTTTAAAAATCTGTGAAGAATTTTATTGGGGAAATTTACAAAATGTAAATGTGAGCATTTGATAGATAATAGTGTTGTGGATTTCCTGTACTTATTAATTTTATTCTGGTATTATAGAAAGATGGAACTGTTCTTAGGAAATACATATTGGAGCACTTACTTATGAATTGAAACTTAAAATTGAAGTTTACTTATGGATGAAATAACTCAAAATATCGGAGAGAAAGAAAGAAAGTACTAATATGGTAAAATTTTAACACCGATGAATTTGGGTGAAGAATATATGAGTATTCATGATATTTTAAAATTTTCTTATAATTTGGAAGCTTCAAAACAAATGTTGGAAAAAAGAAAAATGTGTTAATAGCACCAATGTTTATGAAGCGCTATTACATTGTAAGTACAGGTCTTCAACAAACTAAGAGAAATAATGTGTTTTCGTTTGAAAACTCAGGCCCCTCCATGCTGCCAGACCAGCCGCATGTGGGATCCCTGCTCTTAAGCTGCCTCACCAGCCAGCCTGAACATGCACAGGACAACTCACCATAGTCAAGTGCAGCGTGGCTGCCACTGCCATAGCCATTGCACTAGCTGTATTAGCTGTCCACAGAACCCCTGCCGATGCTGAAGCAGTAACCAGCACAGCTATGAGAAGGATGCCCTGCCACCACCTACAGGGCACTCCCGCAGCCATCTATGCCACTGCTGCATCAGTCAGACCAGCTGCACGTGGTATCCCTGCCCATGCCACTGCACCAGTCAGTTCAAGTTGCGTGCAGGATCCCCAGCCCAAGCTGTTGCACAATCCAGCCTGGCTGCATGTGGGACCCCCTGCCAATGCTAAAGCAGTAGCCAGCCCAGCTGGGTACAAGACCATGGCTGCTACTGCCTGTACCACTGCCCCTGCCACTGCCGCTGCTCACAGCCATACACACCACTACCACCGCAGCTACACCAGACCGGCCGTGGGCTGTACCCACTGCTCCCACCATGCATTGACACAAGAAGGGGCACAAACAGAGCCATCAGAAAGAGGTAAGCCAGTGTAGACCCACACCCCAGTGGCCCAACCCACAGGGAAGTTATACCCTGTGTGAAGTCAGCCCAACTGCCTTCACCCAGTGTAGCAGATTGAGTTATGTCTCCCAAAACTCACTGAAGCTTGAATTAGGTCCCCCAAGTTTTATCTGTTAGAAACTTGGCCTGCACTGTGACTGTTAAGAGGGTGGGAAATCCTATTATGGTAATTGAAAGATGGAGCCTTGAAGAGGTGTTTGGATTGTAGGACCGTGCAGTAGTGAATTGTTTAAAAATAATGGTCAGGGATGTGGTTCTGAGGGCTTCAAAAGAAGAGAAGAGTCTGTCCTTCTCTCTCTGCTTCCACCATCTTCCAATATGAGACTCCTGGGTCCCTTTTGCCACCACCAGATGGACTTTGGACTTTGCTGCATCAGAAACTGTAAGCAATAAATTTTGTTTTCTTTATAAATCACTCAGTATCAGGTATATTGTTGTAAGCAACATAAACTGACTAATACACCCAGGGAAAGACATACACAGAGAACCCAGAGAGTACAGCAACCCAGGATATCCAAATAGTACACAGAAAAAAATTCCCAGCCACCACCAAGCCATTATACAAATAATCACAGCAAGGACCCAGAAGCAGCCTTGGCTTATAGGAATGAGGAAAGAGAAATTTCACCTAGGGTCACCGATTCAAGGTGAGGAGATCCAGTATACGTCAGTGCACCCATCAGGGTCACAGGACACTAGCCAGGGCACCAACAAGTCCATCTAACGTCACTCATTCTAGCCAAAGAGTGACAAGGAACCCAGGCACTTCACTCAAGACCTCAAGAGCTTGTGCATGTCCTCGACATCCCAGCACAGTGACACAAACCTTAGCAAAAAATGTCTAACTGCCCGAGTGCCTACACCATGGAGGCACTCACATGCAACTCTGACACTGAATGTGGCAGAAGTACCCACACGGAGATTACTCGATTATGTCTACCCAGAACCAATACTAAAACACCCTACTCAACAGTCAATATAAAACACATCTACAGGAGAAAGTCTGTCTCCTCATCGCCCACCTCAGAGTAATAGAAGAAGCAGCTTCTCTACCAGATAAGTAGAAATCAATGTAGAGAGACTAGAAATAAGAAAAAACAAGGAAGCATAACACTGCCAAAGGAATACAATGATTCTCAAGTACCAGACCCCATAAAGTAGAAAACCCTTGAAATGTCTGAAAAGGAATTACATCTCACAATCTTAAACTCAGTGAAATAAAAGAAGACTCAGTTATACAATACAATGAAATGAAATGAGAAAACAATCCAAGACTTGAAGGAGGAAATTTACAAAGAGATAAATACCATAAAAAAGAATTCAGCAGAATCCTGGAACTGAAAGACTTATCCAATGAAATAAAAATTACAATTGAGAGTGTAAACAGCAGGCTAGAGCAAGCAGAAGAAAGAATTTCTGATCTGAAAGACAGTCTTTTCAAAATAACCCAAGCAGACAAAAAAAAAAAAAAAAAAAAAAGAAAAAAAAAAAAAATTTAAAAAA
>NW_007736530.1:17155-25096 GCF_000696425.1 Galeopterus variegatus
ATTTCTCTGATTTAAAAAGTAAGTCAAAGTTATAGAAATTCAAATAATATAAATTTACATAATGTACAGAAAATCTAAATCCCATTGACTCTGCTCTTCCACTTGAAGATGACCATGCTCACATTGTGAAAATATCCATACTACCCAAAGTGATCTACAGATTCATTGAAATCCCTACCAAAATTCCAATGACATTTTTCTCAGAAATAGAAAAAAAAAGTCCTGACATTTATATGAAATGACAAAAGAACATGAATAGCCAAAGCAATCTTGAACAAAGAAAAATAAAGCTGGAAGCATAACACTACCTGACTTTAAACTATACTACAAAGCTATAATAACCAAAACAGCATGACAGTGGCATAAAAACAGACACACAGATCAATGGATTAGAATAGAGAATTCAGAAATCAACTCATACACCTACAGCTATCTAATCTTTGACAAAGGCACAAAGTCTACACACTGGGGAAGAGACTGCCTCTTCAGCAAATGGTGCTGGGGAAACTGAATATTCATATGTAGGAGAATGAATCTCGACACAGACCTCTCACCAAAAACAACTCAAAATGGACTAAAGAATTAAATATACATCCTGAAAAAAATAAAACTCTTTAAAGAATACATAGGGGAAACACTCCAGGAAGTAGGATTGATTACAGACTTCGTGAATACGAACCCAAAAGTACAGGCAACCAAAGGAAAAATAAACAAATGGGATTATAACAAACTGAAAAGCTTCTGCACAGCAAAAGAAACAAATAACAGAGTGAAAAGACATCCTACAGAATGGGAGAAAACATTTGCAAACTATACATCTGACAAACGATTAATATTCAGGATATAAGAGGAACTCAAACAACTTCGCAGCAAAACAAAAAACCTGTAACCCAATCAAAAAATGGACAAAGGAGCTGAGTAGACATTTTTCAAAGGAAGATATGTGAATGTCTGACAGATACATGAAAAAATGCTCAACATCGCTAATCATCAGAGAAATGCAAATTAAAACCACACTGAAATATCACCTAACTCCAATTAGACTGGCTATGATCAAAAAGATGGTGAATAACAAATGCTGGCAAGGGTGTGGAGAGAAGGGAACACTACTGCCCTGTTGGTGGGAATGTAAATTAGTACAACCACTTTGGAAAACAATATGGAGGTTTCTCAAACAACTACAGATAGATCTTCCATATGATCCAGCAATCCCTCTTCTGGGTATATATCCAGAGGAATGGAAATCTGTCAAAGAGATACCTGCACTCCCATGTTTATTGCAGCTCCGTTTACAATATCCAAGATATGGAACCAACCTAAAGGTTCATTAATAGATGATTGGATACAGAAACTGTGGTATATATACACCATGGAATACTACTCTGCTATAAAAAAGAATGAAATATTCCCATTTGCAACAACATGGATGAACCTGGAGAAACTTATGTTGAGTGAAACAAGCAAAGCACAAAAGGATAAACACCACATGTGCTCACTCATATGTGGGAGCTAAGAGAGAAAGGAAGGCAGGACAGAAAGACCACAGTAGTCCCATGATCCAACAGAGGGAGGGAGCATTCCTAGGGATACAAATAGAAGTTGAGGGCAGAGGGGTAGGGGGAGGTTGGTTGAAGGATAATTAGAAGGGGACAAAGGGTACAAAAGCAATTTCTGGTAATGGGTATGTCCCCGATATGAATCTGGCCCCCACGTCATGCACAGGAGGGGGAACAATCAGCTTTGTATCTTATGAATATTCAAAATGAATATAAAACAAAATAAAAGAAGCCATGGTCTTCCCAGTTAAAAAAAATATATATATATAAGCCTATGAAAATAATTACAATTGGAAATTTATGAGAGAAAAAACTATTATCATTGAAATAAACTCAATAGATGAGCTGGGGGGAAAAACGAAAGGAAACTCTATGCCCATTAAACAGTAACTCTCCATTTACCCCCTCTCTTACCTGCCCCAGGGAACTACTAATCTATTTTCTGCCTTCAAGAACTTCCCAACACTGGATACTTCAATAAATGTAATCACACAGTCTGGATATTTCAATAAATGGAATCACACAGTATAATAATAATAATAATAATAATAATAATAATAATAATAATAATAATAATAATAATAATAATAATAATAATAATAATAATAATAATAATAATAATAATAATAATAATAATAATAATAATAATAATAATAATAATAATAAATATACTGATATATATTATAATTAGTGTTTTTCTTTTCTTTTTTAAACAAAACTTGGGTTATATTATGCATATGTTATTTTTCATTATACTCTTTTTCTTTGGAAACATAGCATAGATTTGGTTTTATGTAAGAACACGTACTCATAGAGCTAAAATTATTTTTAATTATGTGACAAATATATTGATGGGTATTTAAATTGTTTTCACTGGCTGTAATGGGCTATGTTGTTTGAATGATTATTTGTACCATATCTTTTCAAATTCAGGGAAATATTTTAGTGAGTAAATTTTTAGAAAAAATGCCATTAAATCTAAGGTTTTCTTAATACACATATTTTTCAGTTTCTTTATTATGGATAATATATATACTTGATTATTTTCCAGAAGTATTTTGCTGGTTAAATTTTCACCAGCAGTATATGAAGTTGCCTGTTTCCCTCATAATCTCAGTAATACTGGATGTTTTTTTCTTCTCTTTTTTTCTTTATTTGTGTAAGCTGCCTGGTAAAAATAATACATAGTTGTTTTAATTTGATTTTTTAAATACAAGTTATCAGTGATTGTTGAATGACTTTCCACATCTGAGGTGAATATCTATCTATCTATCTATCTATCTATCTATCTATCTATCTATCTATCTATCTATCTATCTATCTAGATAGGAGCTGTTCTATCCAAGCTGCAGCATACATTTGTTACCTGCAGTTCGTGGCAGTATGTCTGTCTTGTCAATAGTACTCATGGCCTTGTTTCAGTTACTCCCCACAGCAAGTAATCTAAAGAATATGAAGTTATAAGTGTAAATTTCATAATGGCCACACTTCTATATAAAGAACATCCATGATTTTACTACTAATTAGACAATAGAGTCCTAAATTCTTAGCTTTACAAGACCATGTGTTAACTTTCATTGACTAAGTGTTACAACCTCACCTGTCCCACATATTTGCTAATACTCTCGGCTAAAGATAAACTGGAAATGCTATTTTTTCTTGCCCCTGTGATTCTATTATGCATACATACTTCCTTTGCCTGGCATTATAGCAAATTCCTCACTCAAAAAATATCACTTTTTCACATTAAAGATTCACTTTGCATATCACTACTCTGTGAAGCTTATCTTGATAACGCTGTTAGAGACATTGGCAACTTCTTCCATGTTTTCGTAACATGTTGCACTTATTGCACTGTGGTTCTGAACACATTATAGTTTTTTTTTTTTAAGATAAAATTGAGTTTCCACAAGGATCCTCCACGTGTAATGCTAGCCATGTAATTTTGAAAGAGTAACTTAAACTTTTTTTTTACTTTATTTGTAAAATGTAAATAAAAGTATTTCAAGGTACATTGAACACTGTAAAAAATAAAGGAATTTATGAATGCGAAATGTTTCCACCACACCTGGAATATAAAAAGTGATAGCTGTAATTATTTATTGAAATGTATGCATTCACTACATGTAACTAAAGAGGAAATGATGTACTATTACTCTTTCAACTATGTTTAAGATAATATTTTCTTCTTCTGGACTATAAGTTCCTGAAGCATAGAAACAATTTCTCTATGCTTCTCTGCACTCATGGAGTAACAAAAATCCTGCCATGGAGTAAATAAATAATATCTATTTACTGAATGAATAATTATATGAATAAATAATTAGCTCATTTAGGTTGCTCTTAGTACTGTATATGAAGTCAACATTAAGAGCAGAACTATTGGGCAAATAGATTCCCATTATAGTCTGTCAAAGTCAAGGCATTAGCACTCGTGCTGGGTATCATAATGTAAACAGGCAAATATCTGCTTTAGTTGAGGCTGTTGGAAAAATATCGCTTTCTATCCCAGTGATCTCTTGAATATGGTGACCAATGTTTCATAGGACACAGTGATATAGGTTTCATTGAAACAAAAAAAGAGATTCACCCTAAGTTATAAGTGGCAAAAAGCAGATGTTTTGCTTAAAGCTGGGTTTGGTGGATGGCAGGGAAAGAGGCACACCAAGACATTTGAAGGAGAGTGATATCTACTTTTTATCAGAAAGAAGGAAGATAGAAAAAGATAAAACTTATTTTTTGCCCCAGAATAGGCCTTTGTCCATGGATCCTCAAAGCATTCCTATATGGCCTTAAGCAATGTATGCAAAATTAAATATTTGTGTGTGCATTTGTGTGTGTGTGTTTGTATTGGAGAAGGAATCCCGTGCTTAATGAATATTCAAAAGTGTCTATATCACCATTATTAAACAGAGCTTTTGAGATTATACAAGTGTTTTATATCAACACTGTCCAATATGGTAACCCTAGCAACATGAGGCTACTGAACACTTAAAATATTGCTAGTCCAATTAAAAAAATTAAACTTATATTTTGTTGAATTTTCATTAATTTAAGTTTAAATTTAAGTAGCCACTTATGGCTACTGACTACTGTCGGACAGCACAAGCATATAATATCCCTAAATCTTCAGAACTACTACAAGAGGCAGTAATCATCTCTCTCACAAGTTGACCCAGGTTTGGCACAAATTTTTTTTCTAAATAATATTTTAGGAACTTTCAGCATTCATCATTTTCCCTAAGCATTCCCTCTGCTCAATATAGTAATTTTAGATTTCAGTTTCACTAGCCAATCTGTCAGTGACCCGTTTGCATGACTCTCCACATCTTAAATGCTATTACAGTGTCGTTAACTCAAGGGAATATTATCATGAATGTAAGAGACCTTTCTTTCAAGGCATCCACATTCCTTCTGAAATAAAAATGCACACATACAAGAATTTTTCTTTAAAAAATTAATTTTGTCACATAATATAAATTTAACCCAAATTTGTATTTATCAGAGACAATATCCTTGTGTTAAGAAAATAACTCCTCTTAGATTTCTCGCTAAGAATGTTTTGATAACACTTTTCCATGCTAGACAGTGGATAAAAAAAGAATCTTGAGAATCTCTGGAGATTCCTATTCAAATCTGTGAAAGGATATAGATTTAAAATCCATTCTGAGTTATTTAGAGTTGTTAAGAGGTCCTACAATCAAAACTATTATAACTTCAAAAGCCAAATTGCTAAACAAAAGATTAATGCATGTTATCGAAAAAAAGTGCTCTTATATTAGTTATATAGACCATTTTACATTTTTCCTTTGTTTTTGCCTCTGAATAGAAACATTAATCAAATTTCTTAGAATTTAAACATTTGGAAATGCCGAAAATTCCAATCTGTCCTTGGCTTTAACACAAAATAATCAGAGGAGGTCCTCTCTCTCTGCAGTTTTAAAAAGCAAGGACTGTCTCCACAAGTGAAGTCAGATTGCCAACTTAGTTTGACTGAGAAGTACCAGTGCTGGACATAATTGGAAGAAACAGAGGAGGAGGTAAGAATTATAAGGCTGACATACTCAATGATCTGAGTTGTTTCCTCAAGGAAAAATAAACTATTTAGGACATAAAAAGAGAAATTCTATATCTGGCAAGATTACCTCATTATTAATGTCATTGTTATGTATTATTTCATTACTTATTTTTAAAGCACTTTAGATTTTAAAATTCCTTTCTACATTAAGTCTTGATTGATGATGTCTGCGCATAACAGCAACTGTAAAGTAGATTCACTTTTATTTTGGTTGGATATTGTCCTAGTCCATTTGGGATGCTATAACAAAAATGCCTTAAACTGGGTAATTTATAAACAATAGAAATGTATTGCTTACAGTTCTGCAGGCTGAAAAGTCCACAATCAAGGCATCAGGCGATTCTGTCTCTGGTGAGGACCATTTTCACATACTGAGCCTGAGGACCGTTTTCACATACTGAGCCTTGTTGCTGAGTCCTCAAGAGGTGGTAGGGACAAGAGAGCTCGCTGGAGCCTCTATTATAAGAACAATGATCCCATTCATGAGGGTGGCGTCTTCAGGATTTAATCACTTCCCAAAGACCCTAACCCTTGATACTACCACATTGGATATTAGGTTCCAACATGAATTCTGAGGGGACATCAACATTCGGACTATAGCAGAAATTATTGAGAAAACATTTAGAGTAAGACCCTTAAGAAAGAGAATAAATAATGGGTTTTCACTCACCTATTTTGGGGGAAATGTTAACTTTTTATTAAAACAGTTAAATATTTAAATAGAATATCATCCTACTTACATCGGAACAAGGTTTGGATATGCATATATCACACTAAAATTATGCAATATGCTTTTAGGGTGATAGTCTTCTCTGTTTTAAAAGCCATATAAATTTTACAATTTTTTATTCCCTTCCTTTTTAATTATATATTACCATAATGTCATATAGACAACAACCAAATAATAGAAAATGCTATTATGATATGAAAATGCTATTTAAAACATTCCATTAGTAGTTCATGTTTTCAGTTTTTGCTAAGGTTGTGTTCATAATTTTATGTTGCCTCACATCTATTTTTAAATACAAGTTTAACCTTTTCATACCAGAAGCAGAGCACAGTCACCCTTGACACACTTTCCAATACCATACCCTATCTGAATTGCTCTAGCAGGTGGCCAGAGATACAAACTTAGAGGCATCTCTCTTGTCTATCAGGCTGGGCTCCATGACTTTCTGTCACTTCCTTTAAAGGGACCAGTTCAGATATTTGCCTTCTAATTTAAAGTGAGCACCTCTCAGTCACAGCATGACTTCCAAACTAGTGCCTGCTTGCTTTAAACCCCCTAATGCTCTCCTGGAAAACCTGCTTGCATAATGCCCTAGATCCATTAAAGTCATTGGCCCATGGGCCTCTTCTCTCTCTCTCTCTCTCTCTCTCTCTCTCTGTTCCCTGACCTCCTTGTGTGTGGCCTCCAGGAGTGTAGTGTATTTCCCAGGGTCTGTAAATTCTAAAAACTCTTAAACTTTCACATTGTGGTTGTGTCATTGAAGACAAGCTCCCATTCCAACCCCTGATGGTAAGGCCACTCAGAAAAGACCCATGCAGGTGGATCCCCTGCTGGTGCTCTTTGTCCAGGCTTCTCAGCTGCTGGGGACAGTAGTTATCAGCTAAAGTGCTAGTATCATTCAAAATAGCCACCTCAGCTGGTGTTTGAAGTCTCAGTGAGTCTGTTTTATTTAGTTCTCTTCAGGCATTGAAAGTCAGGGAATGAGTGAATGAATGTTGAAATACAGAGAAAGTCCATACCTGTTAATCTCAGAAAATCTTTGGAATTTCAGAATTTTGTTTGGTTCTGTTTATAGCTTTACCTTAGGCCCTCACTTCATATCTAACCTCTACTATTTGGTGGCCAGGAAATGTCTGGGTATATTCTACTCAGCTGCTGAGTATTATATATTTCAGAGAAGGTTTCTGAAAAGTACACGCTACGTGGCAATTGACAATCTTCTTATAGCCCAACACAGTGGACAAATCACACTAATAGTCACAGACTGATCTCCCCAGAGGAGTCATTCAACAGGGCCATCAGAAGTTATCCTACTTTTAATCTATTTTGGAAATCAAAGATCCCACCATTTCTGAATTTCGTAAGGTCATTAGTCTACTTTATGTTTCCTGTAATATATGGCCTAATCTAGCTTGGAGGTGAAAGACGCAGTTAAGAAGGCAAAGTAAAGAAAAGAATTTTGAGATGCAGCACTTTCAGTATAAGAGGCTATTAATGACCATACTAACAACAACAACGAAAAAAAAAATGTTTCTTTCATCTTTGCAGAGCCTGTAGGTTGCTAACAGAGATATTCG
>NW_007736530.1:26096-35420 GCF_000696425.1 Galeopterus variegatus
AACTACCTTTTTCCCTATTGCATTTTCCCTGATGCCAAGAACAGTTCTTTTAAGTCAAGTGCTTTGTACTTTACACTGCTGGGTAAAGGTAGAGCAATAATTCTCTGAACGTTTGTATTTCTTTTAAGTGTGTAAAAATACACTGACTTAGCAGAAAGTTAAGGGAAGCTCATCTTGGGCTTGAAGTAACAATTTTGTTTTGTCTTCTACCACACTCAAGATCCCCATTCTTTGGCAGTTATTCAAACTCACCTAAAAATGTCAATACCTTAATTTCCTTCTGCTTCCATTGGTTATTCTATGGATACATTTTTTCTTGGTAAGAACCCAGAGAGGTTGAAAAATAATGATTATGACACTAACATCTACCAAGTGGAACAAAGTGAGCAGAATCTCCAAGAGTTAAATATCTGAAAATAAACAAATCAAACTGATGAAGGAATTGAATTACCAATAATTTGGAAGAAACTGCTGGCAAGAGAAAAGAGTTCTGGGCACTAGAGAGAGGGGGATTTAGTGCCAAAACATCTATGGAGTCCGGTATAGGAAACACTAAAAGTTGACTAAAATTATGGAAAAAAAAAAGAACAAGAGGAAGAAAGAGAAAATGTACCCCTAAAACCTGAGCCAGAGATATAAACTGATACATGCTAGTGTCATGCTAAAAGAAAATGACAAGTTTAGTGTTTCAAACCCACAGCTGATGTACCGGCTTCAGGGCAAGGATGTTAAAAATCCCAAAAGGAATCAGATAACAAGAATCACTTGGTAAAACTTACTTGACGTCCTGTAGATGAGCACTCTCCACTCCCCTTGTTATGATATGAGCCAAGCAACGAGAAGCATGATTTTCATTCTTTTTTATGGCTGAGTAGTATTCTAGTGTGTGTGTGTGTGTGTGTCTGTGTGTGTGTATGACATTTTCCTTATCCAGTCATCCATTGATGGACATTCAGCAACATGGATGAGCTTGGAGAAAAATATGTTAAGTGAAATAAGCCATGCACAGAAAGAGAAATACCACATCCTCACTCATAAGTGGGAAATAAAAAACAAAGAAAGAAAGACCACAATGAAACATTGAACTTTCAGAAGGTGAGAACAGAGCTATAGTTACTAGAGGTGGGAAAGGGGGAGGGGGACAGAAGATAGTGAGTAACTAAGTAGTAGAAAAAATAATTATGATTTGTAATTATGAACATGCTAATAATATTGATTTGATCATCACATACTGTACACAAATACTGTTAGTCAACTCTATACCCCATAAATATGTATAAATAAAAGTAATAAAAATAAAAAGAAAACAACTAGAAGCATGAAGCAAAGAATGGTGATCTCACTTGAAGTGTTGAACCCAACACTGATTATAATACTCTGTAGTGGTAAATAGCCCCCTTTTTTTTTTTCCTGGATAATCTACCTTTATGAATATAGACTTAAAAAAGAATTACCATACTTTGCTACGTTCAATCTTTTTTTTTTTTTTTAAAGGTGATCGTTAAGGGGATCTTAACCCTTGACTTGGTGCTTTTTTTTTTTCCTGGATAATCTACCTTTATGAATATAGACTTAAAAAAGAATTACCATACTTTGCTACATTCAATCTTTTTTTTTTTTTTTAAAGGTGATCGTTAAGGGGATCTTAACCCTTGACTTGGTGTTGTCAGCACTACGTTCACCCAATGAGCTAACTGGCCATCCCTATATGGGATCTGAACCCATGGCCTTGGTGTTATCAGCAACACACTCTCCTGAGTGAGCCACGGGCTGGCCCAGCTACATTCGATTTTATGAGTAACTGCAAGTTAATAAGTACTAAGTACTTATTTTTAAATGTGAAAATGTATGTTTCGACGTAACGTACCTTAACATGTTAGAGTTGGAAAGAACCTCAGAGTTAATCTATTAAAACAAACTTATTTTAGAGATAAAATGTCCAGATAATTTAATTCCATGTGTGGACTATTTGTCCAAAACCTCCAATAGATATACCACGCTCAGTAGGAGCTTCAGTGCTTGTTGACAAGGGTTAGTATTTTCCCCAATAAACTTTAAGAAACTAAATCAAAGCCCTGTAGTGAATGTGAGTAGAGGAAAGGAAATAGGATATGCATGTTGAATCCTTAAAACATATATTTTCTTCACTTTATACTCATTAAATCTCTCAGGTGGGTAGTGATCTCTTATTGTATTGCCTGATACATATATGAAAACGTCTAAAATCAGCATAATCCCTCACCTTTGGTAGCAAATTTTCTGATCAAAACAAAACAAAAAAGTGGAAAAATAAGAAACATAGCAGATTAATATTAAAGATGCACATCACAAGTCACTTTAAAATAAATTTAAATTATTCAAGCAGCACAACACAATTTTCAATTGAAAACCATTTGATATAAGTAACTGAGATACCACTGTGCCCTAATATAAAATTTTGAGATTTGTAAATCTTTGGTGACTCTTTTCCAATTCTTTTGCATATACATAATACATTTGAATTAATATTTGAATAATAGATGCCTGTATGAAGTAACTTACCTGTCAAAGCAGTGACATTGTAAATGGAAATTATTTATTATGGAAATCCAGTCTTGGATTGATTTATATGATAAAATTTAATGGAATTTGCATCTAATTTTGAGTCAGGAAATTCAAGTGCAAGTTGAGGATTTTCATTTATTGTTTGGGGAAGGCTGGGGTAAAAATATCTATTATATTTTCCCCCTGGAGTTTTTCTAATAAAAAAAATTAATGTCCATTAAGAACATTTTGCAAAAAAGCTTCAAGTTGTTATTTAAACATTAATTGATCACCTTCTATTTGCAACATTCAGTACTCAGAGCTAGGCATAAAATATAAAATATAGTCCCTCTTCTTAAAAATTTTAAGTTTAATGTTGGTGACAGTTGCATAAAATTAGAATTATAATGTGATTGGTAATATAAAGGGGCCCCAAAGAGGAAGAATTAAATGAAATTGTAAGGGTCTAGAAAGTTTGCTAGAAATGATGGTTGCATTTAGGGACAACATATAGGAAAATATTAGCTGGGTGAAAAATAACAAGAACATTCTGTGCAGAAGGGTAATAAAATAGAGAGGCGAGCCAGAATTCAGTTCAAAAGTGAGAAAAAAAGGAGGGTTTCTATATCAGCTAAAGAGTTTGTACTTGATTCTGAGTGGTAAAAGGCACTGAAATATTTTAAACAAGGTGTACTGTAACTCAATTTACATTTTCGAAAGGTTATACTGGCTGTAGTACAGGGTCAAGTGAAATATAGACAACAAAGATGTGTGGCGAGGGACTCGTGGGAAATTACTGCAGTAATTTACTAAAGGGATGCAGCAGAGAATTAGTAGCAGAGAAAATGAAGAGAGGGAAATGGAAGAACGATTAAAGCAAAAGAACAGGCAACATTTTGAGGCTACTCAGATGTGAATCTGAGAGAGAGGAAGATGTCAGTGATGACTGAACCTGTCAGTGAACCCTGACTATCTTCAGGATTGTGGATAATGAGGAACATACATACTAGGGAATGGAAGAGAAGATGCATTCAGTTGAATCTGTCTGTGGAATACCCAGGCAGAGGTTTGCATTAGGTAGTGAAACAAGTGCAAAGAGGGCTGATATGTAGATGCAGTGATTGAGGTCCTCAAGGAGAATTAAATTACCTAGAATGAATGAGTAGAGTGAAAGGCTTGTGAGGAACCACAGGGAACAAAAATATTTAGAGGCAAGCTGTGGAAAAGTGGTGAAGTTTGCAACTATATACCCTCAGAATGAGAATGTGCATTGACTAGGAACGAATAGATAATGTGCTAATCACTTTTGAGACCCTGTTAGTCACTGGCATTCTTCATGTAAGGTTTTATTTTCTATTTGTGTGATCCTCTCCAGAGGCCAGATTATTTGTGCTTTGTACTTCTGGTCTGCATCATTTCAGCAAAAGGTTAAGTCGTTTGTGGGTTGAGAACCTGGACAGGTAGGTTGTTGATAAGGCAACTGTGGACTTTTGCCAGGATAGAAAAAAAGGTGATTACAAATTTGGGCATCTGGCCTGGGACAAAATAGCACATCAACAGCCTGTAGGTTTGGATGGGTTCAGAGAATATGTGCAGTAGAAAAATATTTGCCTTGCTAAGATGTTTGTGCATTTTCATTGAAGTCATGAACAAGGCTGAAACAGAGAAGTTCCTGATTGTAAAGACATAATAAGATTGTCATTTCCCTTGTTGTTTCTGTGTAAAACTAGTTATGTGGGCTGTTATTAAGTGTTTTGGGGAAAAAAAGTAAATGTTTGATCAATATAGCCTAAAAAATGTTAAATTAATATAATATAATGTAATATATAATATACCTTTCAGATATTACATATTTGATCTTTCAGTACTTGACCTTTTTTTTTTTTTTTTAAAAAAGATGACTGGTAAGGGGATCTTAACCCTTGACTTGGTGTTGTCAGCACCACGCTCACCCAGTGAGCAAACCGGCCATCCCTATATAGGATCCGAACCCGTGGCCTTGGTGTTGTCAGCACCGCACTCTCCCGAGTGAGCCACGGGGCCGGCCCAAGTACTTGACCTTTTAATATGAGCTTCCAAACAGATCTGACCATCATATCCGTTTTAGCTGAGTGTGTTAGTGACAATAGTCCATGGAGCTCATTCTGAGAAATACTAAAGTACATAATTAGGTCAGGCACCACTGTGATGCCTAGCATAATTTATACTCAATAATTGCTACTTTTAAAGTAAGTAACACATTCTGATATGACCTCCTTCTACATAACCCTATGGACTCATCATACAGGCAATACTAGAAAACTGGCTATTATTAAGAATCTGCCATATTTTCATTTCTTGGCTGTCACGGAAATTAAAACAGTGGCTTCCAGTGTAATTCAGCTCTGGTGTGTAAAGGTAACATAGAAGAAATGTGCATAAGATGCAATCTTGGTACTTGGAAACAGAAGGAAATAACCTATGGTAGCTTTTAAAAAGTTTAGAGTTAAACCATAGAAGATGTTTACTGTGTGTGTGTGTGTGTGTGTGTGTGTGTGTGTGTGTGTGTGTGTGTGTGTGTGTGTGTANTGTAAATCAAGAAAGTGCGAAGGATCATTTCAGCTGACACTCCCAGGGAGGTATCAGTAGCACTTACTGGGCTTATTCAATGGTAGGCTTTAATGTATTTCAGGGTCTGTTTGAGGTAGATGACAGTGTCTTCTCTAGTCTCTCTCTCAACTTCCTAACACCAGAATGAAAAAATACCATTACCAAAATCTTCTACATTTACTTCCTAACAATCCTTCC
This sequence comes from Galeopterus variegatus, assembly GCF_000696425.1. Lineage (NCBI taxonomy): Eukaryota > Metazoa > Chordata > Mammalia > Dermoptera > Cynocephalidae > Galeopterus > Galeopterus variegatus. The sequence goes on from NW_007736530.1 coordinate 31,407, forward strand.
AGTCAGTTTCCATATCTACCACTGACAAAGTGACCTAGATGAGAGAGATAAAGTGTCCAGGAATTCTTCAGTAGCCTTCTCTTTGATCTCACATCTACAGTTCTTATTTCCAATCTTTTCTCTTCACAACAAAGAGAGAGAATTTAAACATGCACATCTTCTTTAAAGGCTTTTGATGGCTTTGCTCTAGTCTTCTGATTAAGACCCATGCTGTTAACATGTTTTATGTAGGCAGGACTAGCTTACTATTCTGAGACTTCAGCCCGTTTCTTATCCCATGCAGCTCTCCAGATAGGAACACATTAAAGCCTTGAACACACAACACTCCTGGTTCCTCATGATCCCTTCATGTGTTGTAGCTTCTTTTAGTTAAAGTCTTTCCCCTCTCCTCTTAGTGAACTCCTACTTATCCCTTAGATTACTTCAGAAATTTTACTTCCTCAGAAAAGTGTTCTCCATTTTTCCCACTTTATAGTAGATCCTTCTGTTATAAGATCTCATAGCACACCATAATTATCATTTATAGCTCTTATTGCTATATATGAAAAATGAATATTATATTTTCTCCCTTTCCTTTACCATTACAATAATTTGAGAACAGGAACCATGTCTACTTTGAACAGTCTTACATGCCTAATGCCAAAAATGTTTTATGGCACATAGTAGGTTCTCAGTAATTTATTCCATAATATCGGATGAATATGTGAATGACCACATTGATACTAAAGTGAGTAAGTTAAATATTGGAACTGGTGATAGGTCACAAAGAGACTGGCATATCTGCTCTGAACTCTCTCCCTTTTAGTTTACCTGAAGAGGGTAGGAGGAAAGTATCTCGTCAGCCTCAGCAGGAGAATGTATGCAAGAAAGTGATTTCTGGGAAGGGGATCTCTGGCAAAGCCCAAATAAAATATAAATTTAGCAGATCAATTTTTGTTACTGGTTTCTAGTGCTCTTCAAGTTACTGGTCTGTTACTGGTTTCTAGTGCCATTGTATGGATGGGTCAAGTTCATTTAAAGTGTTACAAAAGATTTTATCATGGCCACTTAGTAGGCGGTCAATACGTTTGTCCACTGGATTAATTTACCAAGCCATTTGAAAATAGAATAGAGAACATTTGCCAATGTATAACATTATTGACAAAGAATTTTATTCTACAGCACTGTGCAAAATACTGAATAATGTGGTGTATGTGTGTGAGAGAGAGAGAGGGAGTGTATGTTGAATTGTGAGATAGAATCTTTAGAAATATAAGACACAATAAAAAGTCAGTATGTTCAATCACGGCTTTATTGTATCCGACATTAGGTTTCCAGGTTTCAGTGGCTGACATTTGGCTCCAATTTTCTTCATATAAGGGACCTGCTGTATATGATTCCTATGTCCAGTCTACATTTTGGATAATTAAAAATAAATTGAAATTCAGATTACTTCAGAAAATCGACTATTTCCTTCAATAATGCATACTTCCTGAAAGTAATTATAGTAATACTCAGTAACAATTATTAACTCGAATCCTATTAAATCTTCACAATAGCTCAATGAATTGGAATCCCTTTTTATTCCCACATTACAGATGAAGAAACTGAGACTTAAATTATGTAACTTGCTTAGGGCTACATAACTATTAAGTAAGGGAGGTGGAGACTGAACCTGGGAAGTCTGATTTTAGACTTTCTATCCTGAAGGCTGTGAGAACTGAAGTTCAGACCTTTCCCAAAACAGTCACACATTTAGCAAACGTTTATATATTGACTGTTTTGTGACAGGTACTGTACTACCTAAGCACCAGGAATGAGGACTCCTTCGTTCAAGGAGCTCATGGTCTAACAGAAAAAGCCAATAAGTAAGGAGAATATAATGCATAGTAGGTGCTACTAAATGTGTGGTATCCTGAGGGCACATGGTCCTCCCAGAAAGGATCAGAATGATTATTTATCACTGAATGTATTAAAGAAGTGTGAGGAGGAAGTATTCAAGGAAGAAGGAAATGTGGCTATTTTAAGGCAAAGGAAGAGAGAGAGAGAGAGAGAGAGAAGGAAAAAAGGTACTGAAAATAGTTCATTTATGCTGAAACAAAAATGACTATTTGGGAAGTGATGAGTGAAAACTGAAAATAGTTCATTTAGGCTGAATCAAAAATGACTATTTTGGGGTTTGTGCCCAAACCTAAATTGCTTTACAGGACGTGCAATTGATTCTGGGCTTTTCTCTGAGGACAATGGCTGTTTTAATATCTTTATATTTCTAACCATCAATTTGAATAAACACTTTTTTTCCCCTTATTTTAGGAGATCTTTTTATGCCATCAGGGTAAATAATGTAACAAGAAAATGTTGGCATCAATTCTCGAGAATTTTTTGCGATTTTTCATGACTAAAAGATGATATTGCGAAAAATAGAAGTCAGTTTTGAGAGCTAGTAAGTCATAGTCAGTTGAATTTGAAGGCAATGAATGAGGCTTGGGTTCTGGGGATGAAAATGCTGTGTTGTTTACTAGCATATATTTATTAAAATATCCAAATAAACATATATGTATTAGAATACTTTAAACAGTAGTTGGAAACGGCTCTTATCTAAAATATTTATCTAATTATATAGATGCCACTTTTCCATGATCTTATCATCAATCATTTGAAAGTTGAGGGTAGTCTCTGTCAATGGCTTGCCTAGACTTACCAAATATCCTTGTAGTGTCTCCTAAAGAAGGTTTCTTTTTCTTCATAAAACAATTTGAATCTTATCTTTATCTTTGCAATATTTAGATAGACCTTTGCAGAAAGTATCTCTAGAGTGATATTGAGAAACATAAATATTCACCAATTCTAAACGAATCACCCCTTTCCTGAAACAGGCAAAATCATTTGATGATGTCTGTTTTGCCACCACCATGTTACATCAATATCTTGCAATCTTCACAATAGCCAGGAGAGAAATGCAATTACCCTGCCAGCCTTGGCTTGATTTCCAATTTCCATGGAGCTCAGGGTTTACCGAAAGAGTCTTCTTTATTTTATTAGGCATAATACAGCATAGGAGGAGCTGGAACTGCAAACCCAAGCAAGTTGGAGTGAATTTATTTCTGAGGTTTGACACTTCTCCAATGTTAACATATTTTCAGTCTAATTTTGTTGTACATTGGCACGTGCTCAGAATGCCAACCACACCTTTATTGTGGATCACTGATTTAGATTAAGTTGGTATTGCCTGGTATGTACTAAAGAGTGCGTACCTTAAGCCTTGCCAATTTTATCGATTTGAGTTTTATTTGATTTAACTGAACACTAGAGAAAGTGAGTGCTTAAGATAAGGTTGTATGTGATTCAGAATAAAATCACAGAAAATTCCACTAAGTGACTTTTCTCACACTATACATTATGTATAAAATTGAAAATGCTATTCATATGCACATGTAGGTGACTCCACTAATTTTCTTTGCATTGATGTGCAGTATATTTATTTTTAATATGTGGTAGATGATATATCAGAATTTCAAAAATAGGAGCTCCTTAGGAAAAAGTAAAGTGATTTCCAAGTACTTGCAGCACTCAGCTTCATGAAGTGACAGTCTCAAAAACACATGGCTTATTTTCCATATTTGAAGCAGGAAGCACTTTTCAATTACATCTAATGCTACTTAATTCTTTTGTAAGGTGACACAACTGTCTAAAGTAGACTTATTTATCTGACTGAGAGTGCATAAAGAATGGTGACATTCTCCAATGACATTTAGGATTTAATAATGAACACCTACTTGGAATTTAAACGTGTTTGGTAGAATAAGTATGTGTGTGTGTGTAAATGTAAAATTGAATGCAATGCTATGTTCAAATTTTCCAAGGGAAAGCATTTCAAAAAATTATATCAGTCTCTATATAAATACTAGAAGAAACAATTTTTCAAGACAGTTTATTCATTACTAAAAAATGAAAGCAGTACTATAAGAATCACAGTTAAACTGCACACACTCTTCTTGGTTAGAGTTTTTTTAAATAGCAGATGTCATTGGAGAA
>NW_007736530.1:36544-37000 GCF_000696425.1 Galeopterus variegatus
GCCTCCAGTTCTACTTATTTAGTTTCTTTGCTCAGAATTGCTTTGGCTATCTGGCTAGCAAGGGTCTTTTGTTGTTCTATATTAATGTTAAGATCATTTTTTTCTATTTCTGTGAAGAATGCTATTGGTATTTTGATCAGGATTGCATTGAACCTGTAGATTGCTTGGGTAGAATGGACATTTTCACAGTGTCAATTCTTCCAATCCATGAACATGGGATGTATTTCCATTTTTGTGTGTCCTTTTTAATTTAATTTCTTTCAGCAGTGTTTTGTAGTTCTCATTGTAGAGATCTTTCACCTCCTTGGATAAATTTACTCCTAGGTATTTTATTTTTTGTTAGTTATTATAAACCGGCTAACTTTCTTTTCTTTTTCTGCTAGTTTATTGTTGGAGTATAAAAAGGCTACTGATTTTCATGTATTGATTTTGTATCCCACAACTTTACTGAAATCA
>NW_007736530.1:38429-41412 GCF_000696425.1 Galeopterus variegatus
GTGTCCTTTTTAATTTAATTTCTTTCAGCAGTGTTTTGTAGTTCTCATTGTAGAGATCTTTAACCTCCTTGGTTAAATTTACTCCTAGGTATTTTATTTTTTGTTAGTTATTATAAACGGGCTAACTTTCTTTTCTTTTTCTGCTAGTTTATTGTTGGTATAAAAAGGCTACTGATTTTCATGTATTGATTTTGTATCCCACAACTTTACTGAAATCATTTATCATCTCTAAGTGTTTTTTGGAAGAGTCTTTAGGGTTTTCCATATATGGGATCATGTCATCTGCAAACAGGGAAAAATTGACTTTGTCTTTTCCAATCTGAATGCCATTTATTTCTATCTCTTACATGATTGCTCTGGCTAGTACATCCAACACTATTTTAAATAGGAGTGGTAAGAGTTGGCATACATGTCTTGTTCCTGTTCAGTCCANACTAATAGTTGGTTTAGGTTTTCACATGTATGTTCATCAAGGATATTGGCCTGTAGTTTTGTTGTTGTTGTTGTTGCTGTATCTTTGCCTCATTTTCATATCAGGGTGATGGTGGCCTCATAGAATGAGCTTGGGAGAATGATCTCTGTTTCAAGTTTTTGGAATAGTTCGAAAAGGACTGGGATTAATTCTACTTTAAAGGTTTGATAGAATTCAGCAGTGAAGCCACCTAGTCCTAGGTTTTTCTCTGTTGGGAGACTCCTGATTAGCAACTCAATCCCATTGCCCATCATTGGGCTGTTCAGGTTTTCTATTTCTTCTTGGTTCAGTCTTGGTAATTTGTTTGTGTCCAGAAATGTATCTATTCTCTCCAGGTATTCAAGTTTGTTGGTGTTTAGTTGTTCATAATTGTCTCTAATGATTCCTTGTATTTCTTTGGTATTGGTTGTAATGTCTCCTTTTTCATTCTGATTTTTGTTATTTGGTCTTTTCTCTTCTTTTTTTAGTTTATCTAATGGTTTGTCTATATTGCTTATCTTCGCCCCAAAATCAATGTTTTACTGATCTGTTGTATCCTTTTTTGGTCTCTGTTTCACTTAGTTTTGCTCTGACCTTAATTATTTTTTTTTCTGTCTACTAATTTTGGGATTGGATTGCTCTTGATTTTCTACTTCTTTGAGGTGTTTATTTGAAGTCTTTCTATTCTTCTGAGGTAAGCATTTCTTGCAATAAACTCCCCTCTTATCATGTCTTTTGCAGCATCCCATAGGTTTTGGTATACTGAGCTTCATTTTTTATTATTTTCCTGAAATTTTTTGACTTCCTGTTTGATTTCTTCTTTGACCTACAGGTTGCTCAGGAAACATGTTGTTTAATTTCCTTGTTCTTGTATAGTTTCCAAAATTTCACCTGTTATTGATTTCTAGTTTGAATCTGTTGTGATCTGAAAGGATACTTGAAATTATTTCAATTTTTTATAAATTTGTTGAGACTTGATTTGAGATCTAACAAGTGGTCTATCCTGGAAAATGTTCCATGTGCTGATGAGAAGAATGTATATTCTGTAGTTGTTTGGTGAAATGTTCTCTTGATGTCTGCCAAGACTGATTGATCTAAAGTGTAGTTTAACCTTTGTCTCACTGTTGATTTTTGGCCTAGATGATCTGTCCAATGTCGATAGAGGAATATTGAGGTCCCCAACTATTACTGTTTTGGGTTTGTATCTTTTTCTTTATTTCTAATAGTGTTTGCTTTATACACTATGAAATGGGTGTTCCACTATTGGGCAAATATATATTTATGATTGTTATATCCTCTTGCTGGATAGATCCCTTTATCATTATATAATGACCTCCTTTGTCTCTTTTTATACTTTTTGGTTTAAAGTCTATTTTATCCAATATAGGAATAGCTACTCATGCTCATTTTTTGTGTTATTTACATGATATATTTTTTCACTCCTTTACTAGTAGTTTGTGTGAGTCTTATAGATGAGGAGAATTTCTCGTAGGCAGCATATACTTGGGTTTAATTTTTGAATCCATTCAGCCAATTTATGTGTTTTGGTTGAAGAATTCAATACACTGACACATAGGGGTATTATTGCATTTGATTTTTTGTTTGTTTGTTTTAAGTATCTTTTGTTCTTTTCTTTCTCTTTTATTGTCATTGGTGTTGGTTTTTTGAAGTGTAAGATGTAGTTTATTTCTCTTGATCACTTGCACATCTGCTTTACCAATGGGTTTTACTCTTTCTCATGTATTCACAGTGGTGATTATCATATTTTGGATGCAGGACTCCCTTGAGTATTTCTTGTAGGGCTGGTCATGTGATAGTGAACTTCCATAGTTTTTGTTTGCCTGGGAAATGCACTGTTTCTTCTCCATTTCTGAAAGATAGTCTTGCTAGGTATAGTTTTCTTGCTTCACATTTTTCTTTCAGTACTTTGAATATATTATCCCATCCTCTCCTCTCCTCTATGGTTTCTGCTGAGAAATCTGTTCTTAGTCTGATGAGGACTCTCCTATAAGTGCCTTGTCACTTGTCACTTTTTTTTCCTGTTTTTAGAATTCCTCTGTCTTTGACTTTTGATGGTTTGACTACAATGTGTCTTGGTGAGGTTATTTTTGTATTGAATCTGAATGGGAACCTTTGAGCCTCTTGGATCTGATAGTCCATATCTCTCTCAATACCTGGAAATTTTCTGCTGCTATTTTACAGAATAGGGTTTTAATGCATTTTCCTTTCTCTTCCCTTTCCAGAATATCCATAATTCATGTTTGTATGCTTAAGGCTGTCTGACAGCTCTCATAGATTTTCTTGATATTATTAATTTTTTCTTTTGTTCACTTGTGTTATTTCAAAAAGTCTGTCTTTGAGATCAGAAATTCTTTCTTCTGCTTGATCTAGCCTATTACTTAAGCTCTTGGTTGTATTTTTTATTTTGTTGAATGAATCCTTCAGTTCCAAGAGCTCTACTATGTTCTTTTTTAAGTTCTTTATAAAGTTCTTCCTTCAGATCCTGGATTGTTTTTCTGATTTTGTTATGTT
>NW_007736530.1:41981-49577 GCF_000696425.1 Galeopterus variegatus
CCTTTGGGAGTGTTAAATTTTCTTTCTTTTTTTTCCCCTCATATTTTTAGTATCCCTATGTCGTCTGGTTGAGCAGTTCCTTCTTCTAATGCTCAGGAATGTCTTTTGAGGAAAGAAATTCCCATCCTGTCAATGTGTTTTATATAAACTGCTGGATAAGGCATTATAGTTTTGGCCTGGGTAAATGCAGTAGTATAGTCTCTGTGCAGTTACTTTGACCATATTCAACATTGGAGCTGTTTGTGAGTGTCTCTGTGGTCTAAGCACTAGGGCACTATGTAGTTCCTTGTTAATGAAGGTGACCTTAGTTGGGTCATCAAGGTCATGGGCAACATTTTGAGCTCTTGGGAGAAGCACTTGGATGTCCTGTCACTTCTCGGTTGAGGTAGGTGACCCTGAGTGGACTCACTGTCACCCAGGTTACTGTCTTGTGATGCTGATAGGTGCACTGGGGTAATCTGAAGGTCTTTAGCTTAAATGGATGACCCCACATGGTGTATCTGGAGGCCAGAATTAAGACCATAGACTTTGAGGGTGATAATGGGGTGCTCAGCAACCCCTCAGCTGGAGTGGTGACTCAGTGGTACCACTGAGGCTATGGGTATAGCCCTGTACCCCAGGAGAGGTGTTGGAGTACTCTGTAGCTTTGCTGATAAAGTAGGAGACACTGAATGGTGTCACTAGATTGGTGTGTAGGGTCCTGTGTTCTCAGGAGAGACACTGGGATTGTCTGCAGTACTGCTGTCGAAATGAGGCATTCTGGATTAGGTGTTAGTACTTTTGGGTGGGCTGCTTCACTTCCAAGAGAGATGTTGGGGCCCTTTGTAGTTGTTCATCTGGAGTGGTCACTCTAGGCAAGGCCCCTGCAGTTGTGGGCAGGCCCCTGTGACCCTAAGAGCATAACTGTGACATTCTGGACCTTCTCAGATGGAGTGGGCTGCCCCTCATTGAGGTTACTGGGGATGTGGGTGGGCTGCTTTGCCCCCAAAAGAAATGTTTGATCCCTCTGAAGTCCCCTTACTGGGGAAGATAGTGCTGACAGGGCTCGATAGTACTGCAAGTGTGTGTCTGTGCCCAAGAGATTCGTATGAGTCTTCCACTGCCTCTTTGTGGTTGCATGAAATGCAAGGGCACCTCACCAAAGAAGATGGGATTGCAAGCAATGGCTATAGGTCCCAATTAGGTGGTTTTCTGACTCTATGAAGTATGCATGCTGACCCCTTCATCCTGAGAGTGGTACCATGCTGTGCTGGACTGCCTATTCTCAGGAAACAGGACACTGCATGCAGATGGATGTGAGCAAACTGACACAATGATGTGGCCACAGGAAAGTGAAACCACTGCTGGGGCTGGAGCAAAATGTTCTCAGGCATTGGGGCTAATTTCAAATCTTCATTCACTGCAGTAGCCTGGATTCCAGGGAGTTGGAGAGATTTTTGTGTGTCCCTTCTTGACTCAATTCAGCCATGTGTGCCTCCAGGAGTTCCCAGCAGTGGAAGCATGGCTGCAGAGGCTTCACCTAAGAGAGGAGTATGGGTTCTCTTCCCCCTTTTCATAGCTGTAAGTATTATACAGGGTGTCCCACCAATATAGGTGGGGTCACTGGCCACAGGTAAAGGAACTGAACAGGCTGCTTTCTGTGTCTGGAGTGTGTGTGCACTGACCTCTTCTTTCCTGAAGGTGGCACTGTCGATGAACGGGACCACCTGTCCTTAGGGAGCAGGGCTGAAACCAAATTGGTGGTGTTGGGACCAATCCTAGTCCCAATCTTGCTGCACCAGTCTGGGATCTGGGAGAGTAGGGGTGGCTCCACATGTGTTCTTTCCCAGGTCTATTCAGCCACACATGCCCGAAGCAGTTCCTGACACCAGGTGTGTGGTCACAAGTGCAGCACAGACTACCCCATGGGTTGGCCCACTGTCCTGCTCACCTCTCTGTGCTCAGAAACTCCTCCTGAATCCCTGCTGCTCATGGTTGTGGGGTGGTGTGATAGTATCCAGGAATTTTCTTCCATTATCTTTGTGACTATCCCGAGTTTCTGCTCTCACCAACATCTCAGCTGCCCCCTCAGTGTGTTCCAGCTCTCTTATTTCATTTTTCTTATCCAAGTGTAGCTGCATATTCAATGTATTCTCTATCTTTGTGGATGAGATGAGCAAGGTATCCTTCTACTCAGCCATCTTGCTCCATGCACTTCTGAAGAAAAATCAATTTTTGATTAAATACTGAATTTAAAGTCATATAGTATTTGAGACTCATCGCGGTGCAGTAAGAGCTAACTTCTGATCATTGTACCTGAAAATTGGTTAAATTAATTGCTTTAAAAATAACTGTGTTCCTTTACACTTACACATGAGACAATTATTTAGCTGGAGAGGAAAATAAATTTTTTTAAGCACAAAACCTAGACATCTTGTATGTATAGCCAAAGAAGCAATGTATGCTTAAGTAGAATAATGAAAGGAAATAAGAGAAGTAAAATTTTGTCAAACCAGAAATTATATAAATATAATTGAAATGTGTGTTTCTGTGTGTATTAAATCTAAAAATGAAAATGTAATGAAATGGTAAAGATGCAATCTAAGATAGTATTTTGATTTGAATGAAGACAGAAAAATGTGATAGAGAAGGGTATATCATTAGATGCCCATTTTTTGTAATGAGCTAATTTGTGGGTTGAGTGGTTCATTCACCAAATTTTATTATATTATTATAAAATGATAAAAAAATAAAAAGGGGAAGCTTTCCATTCCCATCTCAGTGGAGAGCTTGAAAGTCTATAATTCTCACACGTATAGAAAGGAAAAACTAGACAGTCCACAAATTAAAATGCATTAATTAATGCAAAATTGAATTCATTAAAGAATGAAATTCTCATACTATCCAACTCATTAAAAATCTTGGAAAGCTAAGGGAGAGAAACGGCAGAAGCACTTGCTTAACTTGGGCAGGGACCACTGCACATGAAATAAGCCAGTAAGAAGTATTCAAGTGAAATGCTTTATTCTAATTGTTAAAGGCCAAGTTTGTGCCAGTGTGAAAATATAAATATCCTAGGAATTGCAGCAACTTCATTGTTTTTTCATAGGGAAGATTGGAGAGAACCCTGAAAATTCTTTCCTTGTGATGCTAGCTACAGGAAATAACTGAAACTGTTGAAAGTTTGCCTTGATGTGTCTCATCTTTCTTTTTATGCAGCAAAGGTATTAGTCTTCAAGCAAAAGGGCACCTAGGAGACTGGGTAGCCAGGGAAAAGGAATGCATAAGTGCTAAATCCACCATTACAAATGGAGACGGGGACTGAGTGAGTGTGGAAGATCCACACATAAGATCCTTGGACACATTACCTGCTTAACTAAAGCTAAATCAGAACATCAGAGAATAGCTCCCCACACTGATTCCTACTTCAGGAATAACAGAATTTTATGTAAATAACCATGGAATACAGATGAGAGGAGCTGAAGAAACACATAGTACTCTGAGGTGTCATGAATAAGGAAAAATAAAAACTCAGATTAGAACAAACATTGAGAAAATAATGTCATTCTACATCCTAAACACCAGGTATCAAAGAGGAATTTGAAACGTGTGACACATTGGTGTGACTGTTGCAATAGCAGGCAACCCAATTCCCGACTAGAAGAATACAAACCCAGCCCTTAAAGATCACAAAAATAAAAAGTGCTAATCACCATGCATACAGACTATTTACCTCATCCTTTTACATAAAATATCCATCAACCATAAGTTAAAAGACATTTAAAAAGGAAGAAGTAAAGGAAGGTTCTTTGCCTTGAGCAGCAACATCTGGAGATGTAGGTGCCACCCAAGAGCACCAAAACAAAAGAAAATCTCTAGAAACAGGACACAATCATCACGATCTACTTATACGACACATATTTTGAAATATCTCATAGGGGATTTTAAATAACTATGTGAAATATGTGAGGGGCTGAAATTGATAAGGTAGACAATGTGCAAGATAAAATGGTTAGACATAATTAAAGGTAACACAGATGAATAATGTTTTTGATGGGCTCATCAGTATACTTGACATCAACAATGAATGATTAAGTGACTCGGAAGAAAAGCCGATAAAAATTATCCAAATATAAATGAAAAGAGTAAAAAAAGGTTTTAAAAAATGTGAAAGAAAAGAGCAGAGGTTTTAAGAGCTTTGGGAGAAGAACCGTGGAACAATGTCAAATGTACTAATACATAAGTAACTGGAATCCTAGAAGTAGAAGAGAAAGCAAAAGAAATATTTGAAAAAAAACATGTTCGAAAATTTCTCAAAATTAAAGACCAAAATGAAACAAAACCAAAAAACCCAAAACAAAGAAAACAAGAAAAGACCTAACCACATCATACTGAAAGTAATAAAAACTAAGTCAAAGGGACAATTTTAAAGGGATAGTAAAAAACATATTACTACAGAGAAACAATGGTAAGAATTACAAAGACTTCTTTTCAGAAACCATGAAATCTACAAAACAATAGACATTTTTAAATTCATAAAACAGAAAAATAAATAAAAGCAAACCAAAAAACAAACAAATACAGCCTTGTCAACCCAAAATTCTATATCCAATAAAAATATTCAGTAAAAGTGAAAACAAAATAAATAAATTCTCAGATTGTTCAGTTATTTAGACAGAGAGTTCTGCCAGACAGAAATGTTTATCTACACAAATAAGTGAAACTTGAAAAATAGACTAAAAGAAGGTAAAACAAAACTTATTTTTTTCCTAGTTTCAATTGCTCTAAAATATAACTGGGACTTTAATTTCCAGACAAGTCGGTGCAAATCCATTTCTCCCTGCTTCTCCCTGTTGAGCACAACTGCAAACTCTGCACAAGAGGCAATCAATAGAAAACTCTGAAAGGTGATAAGAAGAAAGCAAACTTGTTGGGGCCCCAGGACTGGAGGAACAACACAGCAACAGGATGAATTACATACCCCCTTTCAACAAAAACAGACATCCCTCTCCTAGCATTTCTCACTCCCCAATCTAGCAACAGAAAGCAGTTCAGCTTGGCTCATTTCTCCTCTAGGCTAAGTCTGTATCCCTCTGGCAGCATCAGTTGATCCTGACAGCCACCCTTAAGAAGGACCCATCAGGAGATCTACCAACAATAAGTGGCCAGGGGAAGCACTATCTTCCTATTCATGCCTGAGATTCTCATTCCCTTAGGATAGGTACTAGTGTGAGATAGTGAAACCTGCAGGAGGAAGGTAGTCACAATGAGCTATTAGGTCTGGAGATACCTTGTTAACTGCTGGGCCTGAAACTTTCCACATGCCCAGAGACACTGGTGCATCAGAGAGGCGTGAGCAAAGAGATACCAACACAGTGTCCAGCCAGGAAAGCCACTTTGTCCCCACAGGCCTGAGACTCCCCTCACCACCATAGACCTCCCAGGGTCCAGCTTGAGAAACCCCTTTCTTTGCCTTGAGCAGCAACATCTGGAGATGTAGGTGCCACCCAAGAGCACCATATACACAAGACACACCAAAACCATACCACAAAGCCTCTAAAAATTAAATTGTCATTGGAATCACAGCCCACAAATATAGGCCAAACCTGCATACTAAAGCTAAATTGGGTGAGTACCTGCTAAAATAAAAGATTTAAATAGGACCCAGGTCCTCCTAACATAATAGCCAAAATGTCTAGGATACAATGAAAAATCACCCGTCATACCAAGAACCTAAAAAATGACAACCTGAATGAGAAGACAATCAATCGATGCCAAGACTGAAATGAGTTATATGTTAAAATGATCTAAACAAGATTTATAGCAGTTATCAAAAAAATGATTCATAAAACAATTAAAATTCTTTTGAAACAAATGAAAAATAGAAAATCTCAGAAAATAAATAAATGTTGTGAAAATGAATCAAATGGAAAAAGAGATAAATCGGGCCTCATTGTAGTGGGTTGAAATGGTGTCCCTTAAATGATATGTTTACCTCCCTGAACATGTGAATGTGACCTTATTTAAAGAAATGGCCTTTGCATATGTAATTAAGTTAAGAATACTGAGATGAGATCTTCCTGGATTATCCAGATGGGCCCTAAATCTAATGACAAGAGTTCTTAAAAGAGGCACATAGAAGAGAGACACAGACAAAAAGAGGAAAAGGCCATGTGAAGATAAAGGCCAAGGTTGAAGTTATTAGCTACAAACCAAGTAAAGCCTGGAGCCATAAGCTGGAAGAGAGAAGGACTGATTATTTCCTAGAGGATTGAGAGAGTATAGGGCTCTGCCAATACCTTGATTTTGGATGTTTGTCCTAAAGCACTGTGAAAGAATATAGTTTTATGGTTTTAAGCCACCAAATTAGTGATAATTTGTCACGGCAGCTTTAGGACATCAACACATTCATCAAAATTAAAAAAACAACAACATCCAAAAAAAAACCTTCGTTCTACAAAAAATGCTGTTCAGAGGATATAAAGTTATAAGGACAAGTTACAGGCTGGAAGAAAATATCTTCACACCATATATCTGACAAATTAGTGTGCAGAGTATATAAAGAACACTGAAAATCTAACAGTAAAGAAAGTAAGCAGAACAGCAAGCTAGGTCTGCTGGAGCTCAGGGGAAGAGGAAGAGAGACCTACAGAGTGCATGAAGGTGGGAGAAACCATGATGAGAGAGAGAAAAAACTGCTTGGAGCATTTTGGGCCACGGCCGCTTTAAGTCTGGACTTGCTGAGCACATGGAGCAGGAGCTGGCAGAAGCCGCAGCTGTGCCCTTCAGCTGGAGTTGCTTGGAGGGGGCAGGGGAGAAGAGAGCTTTGGTGGCCCCCAGGACAGGAAGACCACTAATAGGGTTCCCGTGGACCCACGCAGAAGCGAGGAGCCAGAACAGATGAAAAAGGGGAGCCATTCAGAGGTTGGTGAGTCATTGCAAGGGACCAGTGCAGGGCTCGTCCCATGGGGAGTGTTTGGAGCACAGGCTGTGGGGGAGACGGGCCCACTGGGAGAAAACTGGGACACAGCAAGGACAGCTGATCCACTCCCCAATCAGTGCAGGACCATTCAGAGGATACTGGTCGGGAATGCAGAATTGTATGGGGTGCAGTTTGATGAAAAGATTCAGGCCCAGATCAGAGTTTCTACACAACCCTAGTGCACCTGGTCTCTGGAGAGGTGTAAGTACCTATAAGGTCAACCATTAAACCCTGAGCTGCACAAAAATTCTTCCCTAGGGAAACAGCAGCAAAACAGCAATTTAGCTAAAACAGAGCTCAAGTCCTACTTCCCACAGGAAGTACCTCCATTTTAGAAGTACGCAAAGGACAAAAAATTAGTTCTGGCCCAGGCATACCACCAGCACCTCAGGGCTGCCAGGGGCCTGAGGCTTGGAGCAAGGGACCAGACTCCATTCCCATATCCAGGCACACTGCCAGTGCCAAGGAGCATTCCTAAAGCATCACCTCCATGTGGATGGCCTACCACAGCCACCGCAATAACCATGGCTGCTGCAAAGTGGCTAGATGTCACAACCACCACGCAGATGGTCCGCCTGCCACTGGAGTGCATTGACACAAGGAGAGTCACCAGCAGAGACCAAAGAAAAGAATAG
>NW_007736530.1:50449-51401 GCF_000696425.1 Galeopterus variegatus
GAAACAATATTCAATATTAACTATCAGAGAAATGTATGTTAAATCACAATGAAATGTTACTACATACCCATCTGAATAGGTAAAATAAAAAATAATGGCACACTAAATGCTGGAAAGGATCTGAAAATACTTGATCAGCCATATATTGCTAGTAGGAACACAAAATGGTACAGCCACTCTGAACCAGTGGCAGTTCCTTATAAAACTAAACAAGCAATTACAATGTAACCATGAAATTGCATTCATGGGCATTTATCTGAGGAAACTGGAAACTTACATTCACACAAAAAACTGTAAACAATTGTTTATAGTAGCTTTATTTGTAATGCAGTAGCCCCTCCTTATCTGTGGATTTGCTTCCATGGTTTCAGTTACCCATAGTCAACCACAGTGGGAAAATATTAAAAAGAAAATTCCAGAAATAAATAATTTGTACGTTTTAAACTGTGTGCCATTCCAAGTTCTGTGATGAAATATAGTGACTTCTCACTCAGAGCCACCCAGTATGTGAGTCATCACTTTGTCCAGAGTACTCACACTATATATATTACATGCCCATCAGTCACTTAGTAGCTGTCCGAGTTACCAGATTAACTATCATGATATTTCAGTGCTTGTGCTCAAGTAACCCTTATTTTACTTAATAATGGCTTCAAAGCAGAGTAGTGATGCTGGCATATTGTTATAATTGTTCAATTTTATTATTAGTTATTGTTGTTAATCTCTTACTGTGCTCAATTCATACGTTAAACTTCATCATAGGTGTGTATGTATAGGAAAAAGCATACAAAGAAAGCAGATTAATTTACAGGAAATTATGTTAAGTTATAAAAGCCAGTCTCCAAAAGTTATATACTGTGTGGTTTCATTTGTAAAACATTTCTGAGATGACAAAGGTTTAGAAATGAAGAAGAGATTTGTGGTTGCCAGGGTTTAGGGAAGTGGGGTGGAG
>NW_007736530.1:53191-54117 GCF_000696425.1 Galeopterus variegatus
ACTCCACCACAGGAAAGAATTCAAGGGCAGAGTCACAGTAGAAAGTGAGAACAAGTTTAACCAGATAAATACAGGTTCCACAGAGAGAGTGAGGCATAGCTCCTGAGATTGAGTAGGGTCCACACCAAGTTTAAAATAAAAGCAAGAAATACATACTTAAAGCTCAGTACAGAATGCAGGCTGGCTCAAGAGAATGAGCGGCTGCTTGCTGAAAGTAAGTTTGATACAATGTAAAGTATACACACCTCAGCCACTGGAGTGCAAGTTGCCTCCAGGAAAGTGAGCAACACCCCTGCCTTCTGCTGGGACTTGGCTTTTATACTTTCTCTATCTAATGAATATTCAATTAAGAGGTTTGTTCCCAATTATGTGACATTTAGTCTTGCACATGCTCAGTTGCTCTTTTCCTGGAGCATGTTCATTGGTCAAGTCCTGTCACATGCACCAGGAACATTCAAGAATGTTCTCTGCCCTCTAGCACCTCTAGTGGAAGGCCATTCAGCTACCAGTTATATAACGCTTCCCTACAGAGCATGCCCAGACAGGGGATTTACATAAGCCTGCCCTGTATTGTTTCATTTTCCCCATGTTGGTGCTGCAAATAAGTCCAACTGGCAGAAGTAACTTTCCTCCAACGAGAGGTCAAAGGAGAGGGCCTGAGACCTTAGGGAGTGGTGGGAAACCCAAAGGCTGAACCCAGGGAAACTGAGAATCTCTTATATTGGTTTGGTAGAAGCTAGGATGCTGCTAAATATCCTACAACTACAGAGACCCTCCCACAACAAAGATTCATCTGCCCCAAAATGGCAATAGAACCAGGCTGAAAAACCATGACTTAAATATAAACTTATCATATGACCCAGTAATTTCACCCCTCAATTTTACCCAAAAGGAATAAAATCATATATCCATACAAGATAAGTACA
>NW_007736530.1:55448-56316 GCF_000696425.1 Galeopterus variegatus
AACACATGAATAAGGTTTTGACTGCCCCATGATGTCTTTTGAATACCATAAGCTGAGGGACTGACATCTATGTTTCTCGACTACAATGACGCTATACATTCTATTTATAATTTTGCAAATTTCAACCTCCACTTCTCTTTAATTTTTTTGTCTGTTAGTCTGCTCCTTGAATTCAGAGACAACGTGTTTATGTCAATTAGCCCCCAGTACCTCACAACCCTCAATAAATTTTAATTCACTGCATAAGTGAATGGTTTTTACAGATAAGAAAATAGAGACTCAGAATTAATTAATTGACTCTGAATTTCACACCTTCATAGTTGAATTAGTATTTTTTAAAAATTATTTACTTTTTGTGGTTTACTGTTCTCATTAAGAAATGGAAGTAATGATGGAAATAATATTAAATCTCAAATGTCTTTTTAGAGCAGATAATATGCATGGTGAATCTTGAAAGATAAACTTACAAAATTAAGCATTTTCCACAAAGCATTTAATAAGACTATTGTTTTGTGGAACATAATACTGGAAATGTAGACCTAAAACTTTGGAAAAGCAGACATGCATTCGTATCTTCTTTGTGCCAGGCACAGTACTAAAGTCTTTATATACATGATCTTATTCAATACTCTCAAGAACCCTGAGTCAAGTATTATTTTCTCCAATTTTGAGATAGTTAAATTGAAACTTAGAAAAGATAAATCCACTATAGTCACAGAGTGAGTAAATGGAAAACTAGGATTTGAATCTGTCTTTTATTATATCTATGCTCATTTCATTTCATTCTGTTATCTTTCGTAGGTGACATGCAAACAAACCAATGTATTAAATATTCATGTAAAAGGGAATATTTGAATTTTCCACAATT
>NW_007736530.1:57707-61401 GCF_000696425.1 Galeopterus variegatus
CCTCCTTACTGTTTATACTCTGCCTCCAACCTATCACTCTAGACAAGCAATTTGAGTTAACCCCAAGCTATCTGTGATCTTTCACTTCTGAATGTCTGGGTGAGATTTCAGCTTTTAAAAACTTACCAGGGTCAATTTGTAGGCAAGTGATTCTCTCAAGTGCTGATTTGCAAGCAAAATATAAACATCATTTATTTATTTGGTATTTGGAAGTCATGCCATTAAAAATTCATACGGGAAGTCTAAGATGAAAAAACAAGAGCAAGAAGAGGACTGAATGCAGAAGAAATTGGCAGAGTAATAAATAAGCATGACTTTAATTTACATAAATGACTTTGCCAAAAATGGTATAAAAGGGTAGGTGCTTGTTACTACATTATTTGTGGTAATGCATCTCCCTTTGAAGTCTGAATTCTTGTAGCTGAGACAAAGAAATTATGTGCGTTTTTTTTTTCCCCCCTCAGGACAAATAATCAAGATTTATCTTCCATGCTTTACAAAGAAGATGAAGATAAACTATGCATCTTCCTTTGTTTTGTATAGCCACTACATCTCAAAACAGGTGTAGGAATGGTTTGATAAACTTGAGAAAGCTTGTATAAAGTTAGCCCTTTATCAGAATTAATGTACTTAATATTCAGAAAAAAATGAAGCTAATAAAAAAATTACAACTCATATTCTTTATTTATTAAAAAGAGAAAATTATTATCTCTTACCCTAGTTAGTGGCGATTACATCCTTCAGGTCTATTCTAAGAAGAATCTTGGAAAAAAAACTGCTCTTCATCCTCAGCCTAATAGGGCATAAATTCTCCACAACTAATGTATCTCTAGAAACTATTCCTTTTTCTCCATTTTCCAACTTCACTGAGGTAAGACAGATAATTAAAAATTTTACATAAATAAGGTGTACAACTTGATAATTTGATATAGATATGCATTGCAAAATAATCACCACAATCAAGCTAATTAACATATTCATCATCTCACTTAGTCATATTTTAGTGTGTGTAGTGAGAACACTTAAGATCCAACCTCAGCAAATTTCAAATGTACTTTACAATATTGTCAAATATATTCACGGTGTTGTACATTAGATCTCCAGAACTTATTTATTATGCATTACTGAAAGTTTGTACCCTTTGACCAATACCTCTCCATTTCACTCTCCCCTGTTAACAGCTATTCATATTCTGTTTTTATGACTTTGACATTTTTAAATTCCACTACATATATGTGAGAACAGGCAGTATTTGTCTTTCTGTGTCTGGCTTAGTTTGCTTACCATAACATATTCCAGGTTAATCTATGTTGCTGCAAATAGCAAGGTTTTCATTTTTAAAGCTGAAAAATGTTTCATCATATGTATATATGAATGTGTGTATGTATTTATGTGTTTGTGTATATACAGGTAACATTTCCTTCATTCATTATTCACTGACAGATACTTAATTTGTTTCCCTATCTTGGCTATGGTGAATAACTCTGAAATAAACCTAAGAGCACAAATATCTCTTTGAGATATTGATTTTATTTCCTTTGGATATACACCCAGAATTGAGATTGCTGAATCATCAAGAAGTTCCATTTTTAATTTTTTGAGGAATCTTAGTACTTGTTTTTTTTTGTTTGTTTTTTTAAGAAAAAAAATATATATATATTTGGTTATGAATATTCATGACATACAAAATTGATCATTAAACTCGGGCCCAAGATGTGAAGGCCAGATTCATGTTGGCAGCATACCCATTACCACAAATAGTGTGTGTACCCCATGTCTCCAACCCAATTAACCCCAATCTCCCTCTCCCACCCACCCCACTCTGTAGTCCAAAGAATATTTTCTCCCTCTGCAAGTCCAGTGCACCACTGTGGTCTTTTCTTCCTTCCTTGTTTCTCTCTTAGCTCCCACATATGAGTGAGTACATGTGGGGTTTATCCCTCTGTGCTTTATTTATTTCACTCAATGTAAGTTTCTCCAGGCTCATTCATGTTGTTGCAAATGGGAGAATTTCATTCTTTTTTTTATGGCAGAGAAGTGTTGCTTTGCCTCCCACGGATTTGTCACCACTTTTCCCTTGGGTGATGGAGCACCAAAGATTATTCAAAGCCCATCTCTTCTGAGCAGTGAGAAGCCTCAAAAAGGGGTTAATCTCCCAAAACCCTCAAGAGTGAGGCATTCCTTCCATTTGGGAAATTAACCACAAATTGGGGTTCTCTTCCTGCATTTATTTTCCAGCCCAGGATGTTACTGGAAGAGACATAGGTGAGGTTATCATTTTAACAAGTTTTAACACTAGAAGCTGATAACATTCAGTAAAAACAAGTCAGATGACATTCCATTAATTCAGTTAAGTAGCCCACCAACAAAAGCCTGATCTTAACAAACATTCCTTCTTACAGCAATTTCCCAGTATCTTTACATAGCAATTAGTAACTGTCTTTGAGCCAGCAGCCTTCCTGTGTTACAACTCTTTATCTTACAACAGAGACTCAATAGCCTACAGAAATTTTCCTGTTTTTGTAAGGTCAATATTTGAAACTGCAAGGCTTTGGAAAACCAGGCCCTGTGAAGTACATTTGCTTTATGGATACTCTACAGAGAAGTATTCCATGGTGTATATATACCATAGTTTCTTTATCCAGTCATACATCAATGGACAGTTCAGTTGGATCCACATCTTGGCTATTGTAAAAAGAGCTGAAATGAACATGGGAGTGCAGGTATGCCTTAGACATGATGATGTCCATTCTTCTGGATATATACCCAGAAGTGGGGCTGCTGGATCATATGGATGATCTATCTGTAGTTTGAGAAACTTCCATACTATTTTCTATAGTGGTTGTACTAACTTACAGATGTACTAACAGTGTAGGAGTATTCCCTTCTCTCTACACCCTCTCCAGCATTTGTTATTCACTAACTTTTTGATTATAGCCAGTCTAGCTGTGGTGAGGTGGTATCTCAATGTAGTTTTAATTTGCATTTCCCTGATGACTAGTGATGTTGAGCATTTTTTCATGTACCTGTTGGCCATTTGTATGTCTTCCTTTGAAAAACATCTATTCAGCTCCTTTGCCCATTTTTTAATTAGGTTATTTGTTTTTTTACAGTATAATTGATTGAGTTCCTTATATATTCTGGATATTAATCCCTTGTTGGATGCATGGTTAGCAAAAATTGTCTCCTACTCTGTAGGTTGACATTTCACTTTCTTGATTGTTTCCTTTGCTGTGCAGAAGCTTTTTCATTTGATATAGTCCCATTTGTTTATTTTTTCTTTTGCTGCTTGTGCTTTTGGGCTGACGTTCATAAAGTTTTTGCCCAGACTTAGTTGCTGAAGTGTTTCACTTGTATTTTCCCTTAGTAATTTTACAGTTTCAGATCTTATACTTAAGTCTTTAATCCATCATGAGTTGATTTTGGTGTATGGTGAGAGGTGCAAATCTAGTTTTATTCTTCTGCATATCAATAACCAGTTTTCCCAGTACCACTTTTTGAAGAGGCAGTCTTTTCCCCAGTGTTGCCTTTGTCCAGATGGCTGCAAGCCTGAGGGGTGACTTCTGGATTCTCAGTTCTACTCCAATGGTCTGAATTTCTATTGTTATACCAGTACCATGCTGTTTTTGTTACAAGCGCTTCATAGTATAATTTGAAGTCAGGTAGTGTTATGCCTCCAGCTTTTTTTTTTTTT
>NW_007736530.1:61849-63250 GCF_000696425.1 Galeopterus variegatus
TTATGCCTCCAGCTTTTTTTTTTTTTTTTTGCTCAGGATTGCTTTGGCTATTCAGGGTCTTGTGTTGTTCTGTATAAAAGGTAAGATTTTTTTTTTTTTTTTTTTCCCATTTCTGTAAAGTGTGTCCTTGGCATTTTGATGGGGATAGCATTGACTCTATAGATCACTTTGGGTAGTATAGACATTTTCACAATGTTAATTCTTCCAATCCAAGAGCATGGAATATCTTTGCATATTTTTGTGCCTTTTTAATTTTTTTTCAGAAGTGGTTTGTAGTTCTCATTGTAGAGATCTTTCACATCCTTGGTTAAATTGATCCCTGTTTTTTTTTTGTTTGTTTTTTTTTTTTCCTGACAATTGTAAATGGGCTTACTTTCTTTATTTCTCTTTCTGTTAGCTCATTATTTGAGTATTTAAATGCAACTGATTTGGGGGCATTTATTTTGTATCCTGCAACATTACTGAAGTTATTAACCAGTTCTAGGACTTTTTTTGATAGAGTCTTTAGGTTTTTCTATATATAGTATCATGTCATCCACATCAACAAACTCAAGAACAAAGACCACATGATTATCTCAATAGGTGCTGAAAAAGCATTTGACAAAACTCAACATCCATTCATGATAAAGACTTTCAACAAATTAGGTATAGAAGGAAAGTATTTCAACACAATAAAAACTGTTTATGACAAACCCACCACCAGTATCATTCTGAATGGGGGAAAACTGAAGGCCTTTCCCTTAAGAACAGGAGCAAGACAAGGATGCCCCCTTTCTTTTTTTTTTTTTTCCTTTTTGTCTTTTTTCGTGTCCAGCAACGGATCGCAACCCTCAGTGTTGCCCCCGTACCAGACCGAGACCGGCAACAGGATCGCAACCCTCGGTGCTGCGCCCGCACCTCGCTCAGCCAGTGAGCGGGAACCAGTCTGTACTTGGGATCCGAACCCTCGGCAGGAGCGCCGCTGCACTCCCAAGCGGTGCACTGTAGCAGTGCGCCACCGGGCCAGCTCAAGGATGCCCACTTTCACCACTTCTATTTAACATAGTACTGGAGGTACTAGCCAGAGCAATCAGCCAAGAGAAAGAAATAAACAGAATCCAGATTGGAAAAAATGGAGTCAAACTTTCTCTCCTCTTTTTGGTAATTGCTGTACCAATTTATATTCCCACCAAAAGTGTAAAAGTGTTTCCTTTTATTCATATCATTGCCAACACTTATCTTTTGTTTTTATGATGATAACCATTCTAATAGGTGTAACATAATATCTCATTTTGGTTTATAGGTACATTTCCCTGATTATTTGTGAAGTTGAGTACTATTTTATATACCTGTTGGCCATTTGTATGTCTTGTTTTGAGAAATGTCTATTCAAGTACTTTGCCTATTTGTTAATTTCTTTTT
>NW_007736531.1:0-1843 GCF_000696425.1 Galeopterus variegatus
TCATTAGTACTTAGGTGACTCTCTTGAAGGCAGCATATTGTTGGGTCTTTTTTTTTTTTTTTAAATCAATTCAACCAGTCTATGTCTTTTAACTGGAGTTTAATCAGTTTGCATTCAAGGTAACTACTGATATGTGAAAAATTATTCCTGCCATTTTGTTAATTGTTTTCTGGTGTTTTCTAGATTCTTAGTTTCTTTTTTTCTATTTTTATTTACCTCTGCAGATTGGTGGTTTTCAGTGGTACTAAGCTTTGTTTTCTTGCTCTTTCCTATTTGTGTATCTACTGTAACTTTTGTGTGTGTGTGTATGGTTATGTTGAGGCTAACATAAAGAGTCTTGTACTTATAATAAACTATCTAAAACTGATAGCAAATTAACTTTGGTTGCATGAAAATACTCTAGATTACCTCTTCCTCTACAATTTATATTCTTGTTGCCTTAATTTATTTTGTTTCTATTGTATATTCCTTAGGCACTAGTTGTAGCTGTTGTTATTTTTTGACAATATTGACTTTAAACATTTATACTAGAGGATTGAAGGATTTCCATAGCATTGTTACTTCACTGAGTTATTCTCAGTTTGAATTATGAATTGACCATATTTTGTGAGTTTTGTACTTTTTAATGTTTCCATGATAGTAATTATATTCTTTTCACTTCCAGTTGTAGCACTCCCTTAAGCATTTCTTGCAAATCTGATCTAGTAGGGATGAACTCCCTCAGCTTCTGCTAGTCTGGGAAGGTCTTTATTCCTCCCAAAGTTATCCCTAGGATAACTTTGCTGGATAGAGTATTATTTGAGGACAGTTTTTTTTNTAGTATATGATCTATTCTGGAGAATGATCCATGTGCTGATGAGAAGAATGAATATTCTGAGCCTCAAGAAATTTTTAAATATCTCTTTTAATTTCTTCATTAACCCATTGGTTGTTTTAGAGCATGTTGTTTAATTTCCATATGTTTGCATATTTTCCAAAGTTTTTCTTCTGATTTCTAGTTTTATACCATTGTAGTCAAAGAAGATAATTGATATGATCTCTATCTTTTTAAATTTGTGTAGACTTGATTTGTGGCCTAATATATGATCTATCCTAAAGTATTTTCAATGTGCAGCTGAGAAAAATGTGTACTCTGCAGCTGATGGATGAAATGTTTTGTAAATGTCTGTAAGGTCCATTTGGTCTATGGCATAGTTTAAGTCAGATGGCTCTTTGTTTATTTTCTTTCTAGATGATCTGTCCATTATTTGATATGAAGTATTGAAGTCCCTACTATCATTGAATTGCAATCTATCACTCCCCTTAGATCTAATAATATTTGCTTTAAATATCTGGTGCTCCAGTGTTGGGTTCATACATATTAACAATTGTTATCTCCTTTTGTTGATACATCCTTTTGTTTAACCCTTTATTCTTATCCCTTTATTATTATATTATGATCTTTTTCTTTTTTTATGTTATATAAGTAAGGCCACTCCCACTCATTTTTGGTTTTTGTTTGCATGGAATATCTTTTTCCAGGTTTTCATTTTCAGTGTATGTTTATCATTAGTACTTAGGTGACTCTCTTGAAGGCAGCATATTGTTGGGTCTTTTTTTTTTTTTTAAATTAATTCAACCAGTCTATGTCTTTTAACTGGAGTTTAATCAGTTTGCATTCAAGGTAACTACTGATATGTGAAAAATTATTCCTGTCATTTTGTTAATTGTTTTCTGGTGTTTTCTAGATTCTTAGTTTCTTTTTTTCTATTTTTATTTACCTCTGCAGATTGGTGGTTTTCTGTGGTACTAAGCTTTGTTTTCTTGCTCTTTCCTATTTGTGTATCTACTGTAACTTTTGTGT
>NW_007736531.1:2815-8455 GCF_000696425.1 Galeopterus variegatus
TTTTTTTTCTTTCAACACTTTGAATATATTATCCCATTCTCTCCTGGCCTGTAAGGTTTCTGTTGAGAAATCTGCAAATAGTCTAATGCACAGTCCTTTATATGTGCCTTGATGCTTTTCTCTTGCAACTTTTAGAATTCCCTCTTTGCCTTTCACTTTTGACAGTTTGATTATGATGTGCCTAGGAGAGGATCTTTTGGGGCTGAGTCTAATTGGAGACCTTTGAGCTTCATGAATCTGAATGTCCATATCTCTCCCAATACATGGGAAGTTTGTATCTTTAGAGTTTCTGTCCTTTTCTCCATCTTTTCTCCCTCCAGAACAACTATTATTTGAATATTTGTTCTCACTTAATAGTGTCCCATATATCTCATAGGATTTCTTTGTTCTTTTTAAATTCTTACTTCTTTTTTCCCCTCTGACTGAACTATTTACAAAGATCTTTCAGGTTTAGAAATTATTTCTTTTGATTGTTGTAGTCTATTCAGGTCGGAGTTTCCACCAGTGCCTAGGGTAGGACACACTCTATCTGGTTCAGTTTTAAGATGGTGCTGTGCCATAGCCACTTAGGTTGGGAGTGTGGGTTCCTCTCCCTGAGCTTCTAATATTAGGTCATGAAGCTGCACAAACTTCCAGCTACTCTCTAACTGGGTTTGGAGTCTGAAAGGATTAGGGGAGTCTCTTCTGGAAGGGATTGATGGCATTTGTGGTGGCAATGGAAACAGCTGGGGTTTTTCCAGCTTAACTTCTCTCTGCCTGACTCCATGCTGGTCCTGCAGCATAATTTTTTAACCAGTCTTTCTTGCAGCTATGCGTGGCCATTTAATTAAATTCAAACCAATGAAGTATAAAGTGAAAGTTTCAAGGAGCCATCCTTGAAAGAGTGTTGGCTCTTGCCCTTTTCCACTTTTTTCTTATCCATTTCTCTTTTTTGCTTGCTAGACTGCATCTATCATGCAGGAGCCTGCTACATGACTTTGGGGATGGAAGCTATTCATATAAGTACAGATATAAGTTGCTGGGATGCTGAAGTCTTTGGGCAATAGAGCCATCATACCAACCCTGGAGTGCTTTTACATGAGAACAATAAAATTCTGTATTGTTTAAGATATTGTAGATATTATTATTTTGGTCTCAGATACTTGTAAATAAATCTTATCCTAAAAAATATAGAATTTGATTCCAGGAAGTGGAATGCTCCATTTAACAAAAGCTATTTGTCATAGGTTTGGTGCAAGCAGTTAAGCAATAGGCAGCAAGGGTTTAAAAATTGCAGATTAGAAAGTGCAAGGCCCTAGTTAAACTATAATAAATTATTTGAACAAAATTTCATTTTTAATACCTTGAAAAGCAAACCACATACTGACTGATGACACAGTATTAGAGGAAATGATAGTAAAATTCTAGGTGGGTGTTGTCTGCCTTCTGCCAACTTCAGCAAAGTCTTATGAAAGATAAATTCTAGCTAGAATCCTCCTTCCTACAAAAAGAAATGGAAAGAAAATACAGCTTTACTAATTTACTTTCTGCCTGCAGTTAACCATCTATATTAACAGAGTTCTGTAAATTTAGAGATTTTCAGGGGTGAAATGCTCATTTCTTCTATATCAGAAACTGATGCAGTTATAAGCACTGACTCTGATGCAACAGGCATAATAGGAGGTAAGACTAAATTCCTCCCACACAAAAGACCAAAACCTACCAGCAAAAGGAGGTTTTTATTGTTGCTATCTCACTCAAGTCCATCGATTCAGAGAGCCTCAAGGTAGCCCAATGAATAGGGGGGAGTGAGGGGGAGAGAGAGAGAGGTACAGAGCATGCTTGCTAAGTAAAATTAAAATAATAGGATCTTCAGACTTAAAATCAAGTTGATTCAAGATGCTAGGGCTATGACTACCTACTTACACAGGGAAATGACTGGAGCTTGCCCTGCAAAAACCAGCATTTGATCATCCCTAAAGAAAACTCCTGGCATCAAAGCACTGGACACCTATAGAAAGCAGGCAGTGAAAGCTATGGAGCCACTAAGAAGGGCAGTCTTCCCAATTCTGATCTGTGATGTGGCCATGCAGGATAATGAACAAGGAATACTGCTGAAAGTAGTCAGATACTAGAGAAGGTGATAGATTCTGGAGGCTGTACTCAACAGGAGAGCCAGGGCTGTCCTGTATGCTAAAAGAAGCTTACACCACTGCCAAGGCAGGAGTCTTCACAGTTTCTGGGAAAGTGGAAAAGATTTGGAAATCGTGATTGCCATTGATTTGTTGAAGAAATCCACAGTTTTCCTCTGGAATATCCACATTCTGGATTTAGCTGATTTGCCTCCTTATCGTGCTATTTAACTTGTCCCTCTATTCCACATTTGAGAAAACACAAGTCCTTTCTTAAATGTACTTCATAAGGGGAGGTGTATACTTCATGTTGTGTTACATCAAAAGAAATATGGCTTCTGGTTACCCACTTTTTTGATGACAAGATTGATCAGTGGGTTCAAGTGATGACAGTCTTATCCCCATTGTAAAATTTTTTCAACTTTCTTTTACTTAAAGATATTTACCATCCACTGATAACCATTGCCTGAAGCAATTATTTCATTTGAAATTTTAAAATAGAAATTTTCTAATTTTATGATTCCTTCTGCATTTATTAGCTGCAAATCATCTGAAATTCTGGTATCACATAGGATTTCTTTGATTACCTGGAAATACAGTTTGTACTAGAAAGCTTGATAACTACTTACTTTTCCTTTAGTAATAAATTTTCAGTGCTACCTCCCTTAGTGTCCAATGAGCTTTTTCTTTCTGTCCTTTTATTAATTGATTGATTGAATAATTGTGCATTATCACTAAGTCATGTATGTTTTATATATTCATTGTGTTTAATCAATTTCTGTTGTTATTTTTAATTAAAATATTCCATCCTTGGCATGTGGGCTGGTTCCTGTGTCCTTTTGATAACCATAATAGGCTATATGGCTTCCTACTTTCTGGCACAAAAATGATCCTAGATTTGTCATGTACACATTATGCTCTAAATTGGAAGTCAGCCACATGTCTAAGGAATCCTGGTTTCTTTGATAGTATTTGGAAACCAAACGCAGGGTGCCATAGGTGATCATTACTACTTTATCATCGCTTCTAGGCTTTTTCAATGGACAGAGCCTTTTAAAGAAAAAAAAATGTAACAAGTTTATAAATGTTTCAAAGTCAATTTTAAGACTGCTAAAATTTTACTTCTTTGATTTTATATTGTCTCACTTTGTTCCCACACTGAATTGTATATTCCTAATAATATCAACACTTGTTTTGTCCTTCAAATATACATAAAATAGTTTTTTAAAATACTGATATTATTACTAACAATAAGACTACTGAATGAAGTATCTCTTTCACCAAAACAGCCATCAATATTCTATAATCTAAGGTCAGTTGAAATAATTTTTTTCTGTGGCAGTTATATCACCACCTTGCTATACAACTAGGCTCATTGTTTTTTGTTTTTTTTAAAAAAAATTTTAGAGTTTTTAATTTAATTTTTCTTTTTTTATTTTATAAAACAGATTATCCAGAAGTTAATACTATATAACAAAGCACATTCAAAACAATGTCACTTTCATCCCTATCTCCTCCACCCTGTTTGTTTTCTCACTCCCTCATAGGTAATCATTTTTATTTGCTTTTATATTATACCTCCAATGTTTATTTTTTGAAAACTAAACAAACTTCATATATACGAGAGTACTTCAAAAAGTTTGTGGAAAAATGGAATTAAAAAAATAATATGAATCTTTCCATCGACTTTTTCAAGATGCCTTATACACCCCCCCACACACACACACTCATATACGTACTGTGTTTGTATGTATCCATATGGGGAATTAAAAAAATAATATGAATCTTTCCATCGACTTTTTCAAGATGCCTTATACACCCCCCCCCCCACACACTCATATACGTACTGTGTTTGTATGTATCCATATGGGTGTGTTCTTGCTACTCAGAAATTAGTATGTTATATTGACCACCCTGTATTTTGCTTTCTTTACTTGGCAATGTATCCTGGATACCCATAACAATACATGGAGATTTTCCCCATTTCTTTTTCCAGCTGAGTACTCAATTGTGTGGATGTCCAATAGTGTATTTAACCAGCTGTCTACCGTTGGGCATTTGGATTGTTTTCAAACTTTTGCTATTCCAAATGATGTCACAATAAATAATCTTATGCAGATACACACATGTAAATACCTTGAACCTTTCTTCCAGCTGTACTAAAGTGACATTTGGCCATTTATCCAGGTAACTATGTAGAAAAAGTAAATTATGAAAGCCTTTTGATAACTACTTGATACTGGCCCTTGAGATAACAGTAATTCCTTGGCAACCTAAAATGTCATTATTATTCCTATATTATATCTAAGAACATGTCTGGGATAATACTGAATCCTGTAGGTATTTTTCCAGTTACTGGCTATCGTAGACCATGTGTCTTTAACAACTGGAAACTTCTCCACTGGCTTTCCTGATCTGTAAGATAACATAAGAATAGGAAAGATCACAGAAAAGCTACTGAAACTTATGTTCTGCTTATACACTTTTCCATGACTATATATTTCTTGTATGACAAAATACTAATTTTAAAAAAATTTCACTTGACTGATACTAAGTCCTGTTGAATAAATAAACCCATCTCGTACACACATGTGAAGATGGTCTAGAGGCTAGCTGTTTCTTTTCAGATCCCTAGTGAATTCACTGAAGATCCATATGGCCAGTATGTTCCTAAGGGAAAATTTTGACTTTGCTCACAGGTTCCAAATTCCCTTCTGCTACCCTCCCTCTCTTCAGTTCCCAGCAGACTCATCTAGGAGTTCAAGTTGATTGTTTTAATTCACAAGTGGCAAAGGTTGTGAGAAAATCCTCTCTGCCTTTTTAAAAGTTCGAGTTTCTTAGCAAATGAGTCTAGAATTCTGCTTTTGAGCTGTTATCGCCTAGGAATATAGAGGATTAAGCCAGTCCCCTGAGCTCCTCAGTTCTACCTAAACCAACTGCCCTTTTGATTGGCTAATGTCTAGAGGCCTTTGTTCAGATAAGGCTGTCAGAAAAATATTTAGAGTTGTAGAGGAAATTTTGTTAACCAATGATCATGTACTTAGCTATTGACTCAGATCCAGCTTGAGACAGGATGAGAGAAATTGCTTAACAGTGACATGTCAAGAACTTGAAAATTTTAAGATATTTCTCCAGTCTTTTTTTCAAAGCCATGATGGGGTAAGAAGACAAATAGAATTCTGAATTCTTTCTCTGTAGATGATGTGGTTTTTAGAGCCTAGGCTTGTGTATTTCTTTCTTTTTGCCTCTCGCTCAGTCTCCCGGAGAGAAAACTGTCTATTCTCAGAGTGTGGAAATTGTGGTGTCTTTTAATGAATATCACTCAATTCCTGATCTCTTCACCTATTGACTCAAAGTTGCACCAGGAGAAGCCAAGAACATGATAATGTCCTAATGAATCCTCTGATGATTTTGTACCCCCCTGATCTACTCCTTGAGATGCTTCTTCCTCCCTACACTCCCTTCCTTTCTCCTTGCCTTCCTAAGAGACTTCATTTCCCTTTGAAGCTGCTCATCTCCTCACTGTTCT
>NW_007736531.1:8896-11967 GCF_000696425.1 Galeopterus variegatus
TTGTACCCCCCTGATCTACTCCTTGAGATGCTTCTTCCTCCCTACACTCCCTTCCTTTCTCCTTGCCTTCCTAAGAGACTTCATTTCCCTTTGAAGCTGCTCATCTCCTCACTGTTCTCAGATCGAGAGACAGTTCTTTTGCAGTACAGCCTCATATTGTCTCCTCCCTAGCATGCTCTGGTCTGTTCCTCTGAAACACACTTCTCTCTCTTTTCCTGGGATGCATTAGCAATGATAGTAGATCAAAAGTCTTGTTTCCAGGTCTATATGTATAAGACATATCTACTTTAGTCCTTCCAAATGTAAGATATATAGTATTTCCTCCATATTTACCTAATTTACAGATGGAGAACTTATAATTAAAAAGGTCAAACAATATTACAAAAGTTAAACAGCTAGTGAGTGACATAATTGGGTTATACCAAACATATACCTGTCTCTAAGTTGCAGTATATTGGCAACATTCTGCTGCACCTCCTGAACCTCAGGCATAAAGCCTGTGTTTTATCTTGAAGAAGCTGAGTCCGTCATCTGAGAACAGCACAGGTGGGGATATGGTAAGCTGAGGACATTAGGAGCAGATTTCCCACTCTTCATGCCTTAAACTTTTTCCACATTGTACAATCTTAAGAGCTTTAGAGAGTTGGTTGATCTGCAATTAAAATCATCTTCAGATGGCCTAACCCTGAGATATGTGGGGCAGAATCAAGGCATAATCTGGGTAAAATTATAAAATAGCTGATGCTTATCTCCAGTGCCCTCATAGCTTTGGTTTTAGTATTTTTTTTCCTCCATACCAGGTGCCTCTTCATAACTCAGGGATTTAAGCTTCGTTGTGATCAGACCTGTCTTTCAGAATCACTAAAATGCCGGACCACTTTCTCTTCCTGCTTCCCACTCATTCATACAATTACTGATGTTCTTTCCTAATACTTTCTGATCTGCATTATGAAATAAATTCATATTTCATTCTGCAATGACCAACACTTAGCTGCTCTTCCTTTGGACAGGAACCAATTTACCCTCTCCATCTAATGATGTTAATATCTGGCAACAAAACTGCTCTCTGATGCATCCCAACTTTGTTGACATTTTATGTGTAGAAGCAGCAGAAGAAAGGGGTGACATTTTAGGCATCAGTCATAGCAAAAAGGTATGTTTTTATTATTTTAGTTATTTACTTATTTTGAGGGAATCCCTCTGACATTTTTCAAATACCCTAAAAAAGAAACCTGATACTATGTTTCTGCAGAAGTAAGGCCCCTGGACAGCAACTTTTCTTCCTGTCGCTGTATTTTATGTGTGCAAATACACTATGCAAGCTCAGCCCATTTTCCACTGTGTTGCAAGGATATAATTCTTCCCATAATGCATGATATCTTTTGGTATTAATAAACAAGGCTATATTTGGAGGTGGGAGATAGAAAAAGGGTTTTTCTTTGTACTGCGCTGAAATCATGTGACAGAGGCATGGCAGCTCCTTCCCTTCTACACTCTGGGTAACGTGAGCCTTCTGCCTGATATAAAGGGTTTCATGACTCAATTCCTAACCAGCTGCTTTGCCCATATCCTCTGGACATAATGTGGTACTGAGTTAGCAGGAGCCCAAGTGGACACTGTGGTCAGATCCAAACTAATGAGCGAAATATGAAAATTTTAGCCTTTCTTTTCTTTCTTTTTTTAAATTTATAATTGACACATAATAATTGTACCTATTTATGGGGTACCATGTGATGTTGGTGTGCATATATACCATGTGTAATGATCAAATCAGAATAATTACCATATCCATTAAATATTTATCATTTCTTTGAGGTGATAACATTCAAAATCTTCTCTTCTAGCTGTCTTGAGATATACACGGCATTGTTATTGGCTATAGTCATTCTACTATGTAATAGCACACCAGAACTTACTCTTACTGTCTATCATTTCTTACCTACTGACCAACCTTTCCCTCTCTACACTTCCCTCCCCAGCCTCTGGTAACCACTATTCTACTCCCTATTTCTAGGGAATCAACTTTTTTAGATTTCACATAAAAGTGATATCATGTGGTATTTGTTTTTATTTTCATAATCCATTCCTCAAATAAATATGCAGACATTTGAAAAAATAATATACACAGCATATTCTTACTGCCAGCATATATTTTACTAAGAATATTAATTTTTAATTGAATTCTTTCCAATTCTGCCTTAATACAGGATTCTCAACACTAACTGTACAAATTGACTAATCACTGGATCTGAAAGAGTTGTTGCCACCACCTGGTGCTACTAGTCATTCAGACAGGTAAATGGAACATAGTCATCTTGGTGCTTGATCAAGGGAAGAGAAGCCCTAATTCCCTTTGATCAATTGAACATAGTTGTCTTGAGTCACAGGAAATGGCCAGAGTGGGCTAAACTTGGACAACATTACAAAATAGCGATCCTAAGTCTAAGGTTGCAAGTCACGGATGTCAGAACAGAGTAGGAGTTTTAGAGTGTGAGGATGTAAGTTGGGTTGGCATATGGAATTCCAAAGCTGGCTGAGACATTGACAGGACCAGAGTCTGGTTATGAAACTATTAGAAGGAGTTTAAACTAGGCATAGAATATGTGTTAAGATATTATCCTGTTCCAGAGGAACAGCTTCTCTGACCAAATGCAAGAAGGTATTTCCTACAACAGCATACTTTGGTTATCACTCAATTATCTTGGACTGAATTTTAAAAATTAAATTTTGGTTAAAATTTTTAAATATTAAAAATTGAATATTAATTTTTATTTTTAATACCTTAAAAATTTAATAATAAATCTCCATTAAAGGAAATAAAGTAAAAAATTTTTTTCCCTCTTTTTTTGTCTTTTTTACTGACTTTTTATTTTTAATACCTTAAAAATTTAATAATAAATCTCCATTAAAGGAAATAAAGTAAAAATTTTTTTTCCCTCTTTTTTTGTCTTTTTTACTGACTGGTAATGGGATCGCAACCCTCGGTGTCGTGCCTGTACTGGGGACCGGCAACGGGATCGCAACCCTCAGTGTCGCGCCTGTACCGGGGACCGGCAACGGGATCGCAACCC
>NW_007736531.1:12548-16814 GCF_000696425.1 Galeopterus variegatus
TGGGACCGGCAACGGGATCGCAACCCTCAGTGTTGCGCCTGTACCACGCCCAGCTAGTGAGCGGGAACCTGTCTCCACATGGAATCCGAACCCTCGGCGGGAGTCCCGCCACACTTCCAAGTGGCGCACTCTCCAGTGCGCCACCGGGCCGGCCCTAAAGTAAAATTTTTTTAAAAAGGAAGATCCTCACTACCCTAACTTGGCACCCTAAAATTTGTCCTTCATTGTGCCAGAGACTGAATCTTCCACCTCGTCCTAGCCTCTTCTCCCACAATAGCACCCATCACTTTGTTATCATCAGTACTTGTAAGACGCCTACAAAACCTGAATTTAATTCACCCCTCTATCTAACCACTATCTTCTAAATTTAAAACTTGCTTACCCCAGTTTCCTTACAGAAGCAACTTTTTCAAACAGAAACCTATGACTTCACTCCTATTACCCTAGCCGTAATCCGCTATATGTTCCGTTTAATTCCTTGCACAGCCTTGTTTACACGATTCATTCACTTTGCAAAGATGCTTTACTTCTATACCTATTTTTTTCTTTATCACTGCATATACCTGGAAAAAACTCAACCCCATTTAAAACCAAATATCTGTCTGCTCCACACATGGGCTTAAGCAGCTAAATACTATTGGAGATAATTGCATACTTTTCCAAATAGGTCTTAAAATCTCAAATGGGCAAGTCTATTACCAGTTAATCCTACTTCACTTCCTCAGTAAATTAACCTTCCACTGGATGTACCTGAGTTTTGTGTCCTTCCAAATAGGTCTTAAAATCTCAAATGGGCAAGTCTATTACCAGATAATCCTACTTCACTTCCTCAGTAAATTAACCTTCCACTGGATGTACCTGAGTTTTGTGTCCTTGTGTCATCAAAATCCCTCACTACCACCACCTTACTGAAAACATAGCCCTCCCCGCAAAGACAGACAGACTCTGTGCACGATCTCACCTCATACCACATCAAAAACTTTGCAGCAATTAGATGGAAAGTCTCTCATATTCTGCAATAAAATGTATCAAGCTAGCTGCCACTGTTGCCACTTTGTCTACCTTCCCTCCCATTTACAATATATAAAGGGCCCCTCCTTCCATATAACAACAATCCACCTGTGCTCTGGATCCTATTCATTTTCCCTTTCTTTAGACTCTGTTTCTGCTATTAACTTCTTACTCTCCCTCCTCAACAAATTCTTTCTCTATTCCCCTTGAGCATACAAAATGTTTTTGTATTAACACCCATCCTAAAAATGAAAGAAACCTGTAGAAGCATACAACTAAAGTCCACAAAATTACATAGGAATTGGTAGAGGGATGATGGACCATCACCAAGGAATATCAATATTATCACGATGATGATGAAGATAGCTTTGAAATATGTGAATATGGTTTCTAGTACAGTCGCGAAATGTTGTACACGGGCAAGAGGGCTAAGGCTTGGGGTGGCTGAGAAATGCAAAAGGAGTTTTGATGTTGTTTCTCAGATTCCCAGGGAAGAGCTGCTTTTTATCCCTATGGGCAACCACAGCATATTCGGTGAGTTCATCCTTCTCGGTCTTTCTGCTGACCCTCAGACCCAGGTTCCGCTTTTCATGCTGTTTCTGGTGATTTACCTCCTGACCCTGATGGGGAACCTGGTGATGCTGCTGGTGATCAGGGCTGATTCTCACCTCCACACTCCCATGTATTTCTTCTTGGGACAACTGTCTTTTCTGGACCTCTGCCATTCATCTGTTACAGTTCCCAAGATGCTGGAGAATCTACTTTCTGAAAGCAAAAGCATCTTTGTAGAGAGCTGTTTGGCTCAGGCCTTCTTTCTGTTTGCCACTGGTGGCACTGAGGCCTGTCTGCTGGCTGTGATGGCCTATGACCGCTATGTAGCCATCGGCTCTCCTCTGCTCTATGGCCGAGCGATGAGTAACCAGCTCTGTGCTGGGCTGGTGTGGGGCTCCTGGGGTCTGGCCTTTGTTGATGCTCTCATCAATATCCTCATGGCTGTCAATTTAGACTTTTGTGGGGACCAAACTATTCCCCACTTCAGCTGTGAGCTGTCTTCTCTCTTCCCTTTGTCTTGCTCTAATACCGCTACCAACTTTACACTCCTGCTCTGCTCCTCTGTTTTGCATTTCTTTGGAACATTCATCTTGATCCTCTTTTCTTATACCCGCATTGTCTCCACCATCCTGAGCATCAGCTCCACCTTAGGCAGAAGGAAGGCCTTCTCCACCTGTTCCTCCCACCTCACTACTGTGGTCTTGTTCTATGGCTCTGGTTTCCTCAGCTATCTCTTGCCACCCTCAGGTTCTCCCCTGGAGATGATCTTCCCTTTACAGTACAGTGTGGTCACTCCCATGCTGAATCCTCTCATCTACAGCCTGCAGAACAAGGAGGTGAAAGTAGCTATGGGGAGAATGTTAAGAAGATATGTTCACTATTTCATATAGTGGACTAGAGAATCAGGACCATGCGGAAGCTGAACTATGCTGCAACAACATATCTGGTAACTGGAAATTAAGGACGATTCACTGATTGTCCACCATGCCAACTGTTGAAAGATGTGTATTTGTCATCATCTTAATATATGCTTAAGAAGAGAACAGCAAGCTCTATTCTTAAGATGATTCATAATCAGCCCTACTCAGAGGAAGAGAAATAGGTCAGATAATTTTTTCCAAGGTATCGTTTTACAAAAAATTAAATATTTATGTTGTGGAGGACATCAGTTATTTTTACCTGCCCAGTATGCTTTCAACCTTCCCCAGTAACTAACTGCACACCACTTTTGCTTAGGGAATTTAACCCTTCTATTTCACATGGCCTATTGGGACTCTCCATGGTGCCCGACTCCTCGTCTCACCAGAAGGAGATCATGTGGCCCACAAATGGGGTCATCCTTCCCCCACCTCCTAGTAAAAGACTGCCTACTACGGGATCTCCAGTGATACCCTGCCCACTGTGCTTTCTCACAGAAGGTTTTTCAACAAGCAAAATAACTATAGCAAATTCTGAATAAAGATGCTTACCTTAAGCTAAATATTTTACACATATAACCCACTCTAATTATCTCAACAACCCTGTGAGATAAACACTATTATTCCTGTTTTACAGATGAATAACAGGACCAGAAAGGGTGCCTTAGTCATTGGACATGTGGGGCTGGAATTTCAAACCAGCCAGTCTGAATCAAGAATTTGCCCACTCTAATTATCTCAACAACCCTGTGAGATAAACACTATTATTCCTGTTTTACAGATGAATAACAGGACCAGAAAGGGCGCCTTAGTCATTGGACATGTGGGGCTGGAATTTCAAACCAGCCAGTCTGAATCAAGAATTTGTGTTCATAAACCCTTTCTTGAGTCTGGTATTCCTTGCCAAAATATTTTTTTTTCACTAGTGAGAACTAAATTTATATTTAGTTCTGGAACCAATGAATTTAGTTTGTTGGATCCAACGAATCCAAACTGATACTGTAATTGGCATTAAAAAGAGAATTATAGCCTACAGACTCCCAGTGGAATGTGGTTTTTAAAATTAATATACCAGGAGGTCTGAAAGAGAGCGAGTCTTCTGTTTCTATTCTCGGGAACGTAGCACACCATGGCATTCGATGGACACCACATACTTACCACCTGCAATCATCTGAAATCAGGCACCACTGAGAATGAAGCTACAGTGACTGACGAGCTGCTGCTGCTGCTGTGCAGGATCATGGAAGTAAAATGTTGAGACTCATGGAGAGTTTCAAGCAAAACAAGTTCAAACTGGAAATTCTGAACTTACTGCATCATTGGCTCACAGATGACCTAAAGCCAAACGCAGAGATTTAGTCTCTGGTTGCTGAATTATGACTTTGTTGGAATTCACTGTCATATTGGACTTATGTGAAATTAGGGAATTGATCAAGAGTGATACTTGGGAGGATTTGAAGACTCAGAGAATCCCAAATTTCCAAACCAGCCAAAACTACTCCCAGTACACTGTTGTCACCCAAGTTCTTCCTCCCTTGATGAAGAAAGCACATCATTCTTTTCATACCTACCCCTTCTTCTTACTTTGTTAGTTTCTGGGGTTCAAAATTAACATAACCTGAGGGTGAAATGAAGAATCAGAAAAAAGAATAGATGATTTACATTTAAAATAAGTAACAATGGTCCATAAATTTCTATTTCTTTTTTTTTTTTTTCCTTTTTGTCTTTTTTCGTGACCGGCAACGGATCGTAACCCTCAGTGTCACCCCCCCCCCCGACCCGGGCC
>NW_007736531.1:17790-29407 GCF_000696425.1 Galeopterus variegatus
CCGTACCGGACCGGGACCGGCCACGGGATCGCAACCCTCGGTGTTGCTCCCGCACCTCGCTCAGCCAGTGAGCGGCAGTTCTGTATGTGGGATCCGAACCCTCGGCGGGAGTGCCGCTGTGCTTCCCAAACGGCACACTGTAGGAGTGCGCCACCGGGCCGGCCCATAAATTTCTATTTCAAAAATCTGGAGATAATTTGTGGGAAATGACTTTAAGTATGTTTGACCAAGTAGTGTGGTGCTGGCATTTTAAAATTAATTTTTAAATCTTTATACACATTAAGACTTACATATATATTTGTAAGAATGCATAAATGGGATCATTTCATGTATGGTGCTTCATGGCCTTCCAGTCTTATTTTTTTTTCTTTTCTTTTTTACTTACCTCCATTTTTCCATTTTCGTTCTCCTTCCAACCATATCACCCCTTCCCTAGAAGCCCATGTTAACTAAATATATTTTCTTTCATAACTTTCCCTATGCTTATATAATCACATATAAGTGTTCATACATATGTGTTCAGGTACACATATTCATTTTCACATTTACATAACCATTCTAATTTTTAAAAAAACAGTGTCTGAGTGCATAGTTTTTATCTTGCTTCTGTCACTCAGTAATACCATGGGCATATTAAGCTATGTCAAATGGCTTAGTTCTAGTTCATTCTTTTGAATTTTATTTATTTATTTATTTTTTATTATTTTTTTTCAGTATCTTTTTTTTTTCGTTAAATTTTTATTTTGTCAATATACAATGTATATGATTATTATGGCCCATCACCGACACCTCCCTCCCTCCTCCCTCTCTCCCCTCCCCCCCAAGAATGTCCTTTCCGTTTGCTTGTTGTAACAACTTCAAAAAAGTACAGTTGTTATATCTTCTTCCCCACCCCCCCGGCATTCTTTTGAATTTTAGCCTAATATTCCATAGCAAGGGTGTGCCATAAGCTATACACTCTTATTGAGCACCACCTTTGCTTCTAGAAGCTTGACACAATGAGTAATGTTTTAATAAACACTCATATAAATCCTCAAGTTTGGATGCTTTTACTTCTATGAGGGTGATTCTCAAGAATGGGATTCCAAAATCAAAGTGGGTATGTGCTTTTGATTTGAATATGTGTTGCTAGACTGCTTTCTGGAAAGTTCACATATCCTAGGTAATGGATGAGTGTAGTTCTCCTCTGTACACCTATATATAGATATAGGTGTCAGAGATCATTTAAAGCCCTCTGCCTTCTAATGGATATATAGTGGTCTCTGTTGAGCTTATTCCTCATTTTTTTCACTACCGATGAGTGTTACTGTCTTTTCATGTGTTTGTTAACCATTTGGATTTTCTTTCCTGTAAATTGCTCATTCATAGTTTTGCTTATTTCTCTTTTCTGTTTGTCTTTCTCTTGTCCATTTGTAAGATTTTGCACGTTTGTAATATTAACAGTACTCTGTAATCTATTTTGCATGTATTCACTCAGATGTATTAGGTGTCTATTTTGTTTTTATTTTGCCATGTAAAAGTTTAAATATTTACGTAGTAAAAAATGTCTACCTTTTCTCTAATAGCATGTAGATATTTTGTTTTGATTTGTAATTTCTCTAACTCCTCAATTGTACATATTATCTCAATTTCCCTTAGTGTTATTTTTATATGTAATTATTTAATCATTTGAACTTATTTCTATGTTGGTGTAACATGAATGTCTAATTGTATTAGTTATGGATGTATAGCCATTTAGGCAGCAATATTTATTAAATATTACTTTCCCACTAAATAGAAATAATACGGTATATGTCATACATTAAATTCTGTTATCTATATCTGAGGTTTCTTTTCTGACTCAATTATCTAATTGTCTATTTCTACTATAATTTCACATTGAATATTCTAAAATATCATAAGGCCGGGCTTTTCATATACCGTCATTTATCTTTTATTATCTAACAACTTTATTGCAGCATAATTTAAATACCATAAAATTCACTCATTTTAAGTGTAAAGTCCATGATTCTTAGTAAATTTAGAGTTGTGCAATCCACAGTCCAATTTTGTAATACTTTTATAACCTCAAAAGATTCCTCGTATACATTAGCAGTCTCACTCCCTGTTCTGATCCCCAGACTCAGGCACCCCCAGACCCAGATTTACCTTTTCTGGACATTTCATTTAAGTGGAACCATACAATATGTGGCTTTATGTGTCTGGCTTTTTTCACTGAGCATAACGTTTTTGAGGTTCATCCATGTGGTAGCAGGTATCAGTACTTCTGTCCAGTCTTCATATGGTTACTGTTTGCATGGCATATCTTCCACTATTTTAAAACTTATATTCTATTTCTGTCTTCTAATTTATGTCTCTCATAGGTAGCATATAGCTGGACTTTTTAAAAAAAATTCTAGTCTGACAGTATCTGACTTTTGATTATACTGTTTAATCAATTTACATTTAATATAATTATTGACATGGTTAGATTTGTCTACCATTTTGCTATTGTTTTCTATATTTTATGTCTTTTTCGTGCCTCTCTTCCTCTTTTACCACTTCTTTTGTATGAAGTAGGTATTTTGTAGTGTACCATTTGTTGATTTTTCTAACTTATTTATTATTTATTTATTTATTTATTTATTGCTCTAGAGTAGTGGTTCTCAGCTGGAAATAATTTTTCTCCTAGGAGGCATTTGGCGATGTCTGGAGACATTTTTGTTTGTCACAATTGGAGCAGTGGTATCTACTGGGTAAAAGCAAGGGATGCTACTAAACATCCTATGATGCACAGGGCAGCTGTCTACAGTAAAGGGACTATCCAGCCAAAAATGTCTAGAGTGCCAATGTTGAGAAACGCTGCTCTAGGAATTACAATATTCATCTTAATTTATAACTAGCTACTTCAGAGTAATGCTAAATACCAGTAAAACACAGTAACTTTGTTTCAATATAGTTCAATCCCCTCCATCTTTTTTGTGCTGTTAATATCATATAATGACTACATTTATTATGAACCCCAAAATGCAGTGTTACAGTTACTGCTTTGCAGAATCTTATGTCTTTTAAAGAGTTAAGAGAAGAAAGCAGAGGGCTTACCTCTGCCCGTGGCTCACTCGGGAGAGTGCAGTGCTGATAGCACCAGGGCCACAGGTTCGGATCCCATATAGGGATGGCCGGTTAGCTCCCTGGGTGAGCGTGGTGCTGACAACACCAAGCCAAGGGTTGAGATCCCCTTACCGGTCATCTTTAAAAAAAAAAAAAAAGGAGAGAGAAGAAAGCAGAAATTACAATTATAGAGTCTTTTATATTAACCAACATATTTACCATTTTTTAAAGTTTATTTATTAATATTATTACTTTTTTACATTCTATGATGCTGTTGTGGAGCAGCTGGAGGGGAGGAGGAGAGAGGAAAGTGGAAGGAAACAGGGTGGTAGAAGGAGGAAGGAGGGGGGCGTGGTTGAAGCCTGTGGCACCCCCCCACATTCCTGCAGGGGAAACCAGGGGGCTGCCAGTAGTTGCTGGGCTGGATGCAGATGTCACGGGGGTGTAGATGAGGCCCTTGGCACCCCACCATCCTAGCTTGGAAGCCTGGTGCACTTCCTACAGCAGCTAGGTGGTCATTGCTGGGCTGGTTGAGGGTGTCAGGGGGCATGGCTGAGACCTTTGGTCCTACCCCCTCCCTGGCTAGGGAACCCAGGGGTCTTCCAGTTTTTTCAGGTTTTGTAGGTGTTCTTTGGTGATTTGAGACCTTTACTAGTTAATCTCAAACTTTGTCTCTGATCTGTGGGTATTTTGTTTCTCCTTTCAGTTCTGTTTTGGATTATATGCTGTTCCCACCACTTAAACTCTGCACTAGAACTAGTTTGTAGTCCTTTGCTTACTTCTAAAATGGGGGAACTTCCTGTGGGGACTAGCACTTGAGCCCTGTGGCTGAGCTAAATTGCTCCTGTGCTGCTGATTCCCTGGGGAAGGCTTTTTGTGCAGCTCAGGTTTTAGCAGTTGACCCTGTATGTACTTCTGGGTCTTGTGAATTTGGGTACACCTGGGTTGTGTGGAAATTCTGGTCAGCAAACTGCACCCCATACAGTTCTGTATTCCTGACCGGTCTCCACTGAGTGGGCCTGTGCTGACTGAGGGGCAGATCAGCTGTCCATGCTGTGCCCCGATGTTCACCCAGTGGGCCCATCTCCCCCATCCCCCACACTCCAAACACTTCTCATGGGAAGGGCCATGTGCCAGTCCCTTGTGGTGACTGACCAGCCTCTGAATGGCTCCTTTTTTCAGTTGTTGTGGCTCCTTGCTCCTGTGTGGGTTCATGGAAACCCTGTTATTGGTCATGCTGGCCTGAAGGCCACCAAGGCCTTCTTCTCCCCTCCCACCTCCAAGCAACTTCATATGAAGGGCACAGCTGTGGCTTTTGCCAGCTCCTGCTCCATGTGCTCACCAGCTCCAGCCTTGAAGTGGCCAGGATTTGAAATAGTGGGAATGATCCTTTCTTCCTCACATCATGGCTTCTCTCGCCTTCGTGAACTCCGTAGGTCTCCGTTCCTCTTCCCCTGAGCTCCAGCAGCCCCAGCATGGCTGTCATTGCTTTTTAATAGTTGTAAATTGGTTGACTTGTGGGAAAGAGTGATGCTGGGGACTGTCTATTCTACCATCTTGACTGGGAGCCCCATGTTTACCATTTTTGATACTCTTTATTTCTTCCTTTGAAAAAAGAGTTGCCATCTGGTGCTATTTCCTTGCTCTAGTATAGCTCAATTTCCTCCCATATCCTTTGTTTTACTATATGTGACAAGATCAACAGTACAACTTTATAATTATTATTTTGTTGCCTATGAAATCAGTTTTTAAAACAAAAGAGAAATACATCTTGTATTGTTTTTATAATTACTTACGTAATTACCTTTACTGGTGGATTTATGTGAACTCGAGTTACCAAATTCTGTCACTTCCTTCCAGCCCAAAGAATACTTCAAGTCCATAAGTCTTCTACTCTCTGCCATTGATGGATTTTGTATGCAGTGGGCAGTGCATTCATAATTCAGCCAGTCCTCAAATAACCTTTGGCCTTAACGTTTCATCAGGCTTTCTCATGTCGCAGGTGAACAAGGGGTAGATTGTATCCTATTATGGCTGCAACTCAGCCTCAAATAATAGCAGAGGGGAATAACTTTATTTGGAACAGAGCATTGAAATTTTCACACCAAGGGAAATTGTCAAAAACAATCCTGATAACCATAACAAATAATCTTAGCTGCCACATATCCTTGGTAATCTGGAAATCCTTGTGTATGTGCAAGGGTTTATACACACTCATGAAAGACCAGTGAGTGAGCTAGTGAGCTAATCTAGCCATCCTTGGCTAAATTGAGTCCTTGCAAAGACAGATAGCAAGGGCTGAAACAGGCTGAAAAACTGCCTGCACTGTGAATGCATTCTCCAAGTCACACACAAATCCACTGGGAAAGGTTGGATTCCTTACTGGCACAAGATGTCTAATCACAATCTCTGACCAATATTTGGCTGACCACTAAGCTATGATGAACCACGGTGGCCCTTAGGAAGCCAGGCTTAAGAATAAGAAGATATAAATATTTAAAAAACTGAGAAGATATATCAGCAGTTTTACACTTACAGAAGTAGTTTGGGCAAGTCAATAAACAAAACAAACAAAAACAGCAGACAAAGATTTCAAAGCTGCTATTCAAATAATTAAAGTAAATTACACTGAGATAACTAAAAGGAAATATCATGACTCAACAAGTAAGCAATCTCAATAGGGAAATAGAAACTATGAAAAATAATCAAATTGAAATTCTATAGTTGAAAAGTGTAATAACCAAAGTGATTTGTAAATGAATGTTTATAACAGCTTCCTATATAGTAACCCCACACTGGAAGCAACCCAAATGTCAGTCAACAGGTAATGTATAAACAAATTGTGGTGTTTTCATTCAATGCAATACTATTCAATGATAGAAAAGGGCAAGCTATTAATACACCCCAAAACATGGAAGGATCTCAAAATATTATGCTGAGTAAAAGAAGTTGGACAAAAAAGTACTTTGATTGGATTCATTGACATCAAATTTTAGAAAATTTACACAGTCTATAATGACAGAAACAGGAATATGATGAGGAAAGAAATGGACAGTACAGCAAAGACCCAAATAGAACTTTTAGATAATGAAAAATAATGAAAAAGCTTTTAGGTAGTAAAATGGTAAATCCACTGGAAGCAATTAACAGCATATTAGACACTACAGAATAAAAGACCATGAATAAAGACATAGTGAGAGAAATGATCCAAAATGAAGTAAAGATAGAAAAGCAGTGAAAAATATTGAACTGAGCTATGGGTCAACACCAAGTGGTCTAACATGTGCAGACTTGTGTCCCAGGAGAGGAGAGAAAGGAGAAAGAAAAAAATATTCGATGAATGTTAAAGGGATACCTGCACTCCCATGTTCATCACAGCTCTATTTACAATAGCCAAGAAATGGAACCAACCTAAATGTTCATTGATGAATGATCGTATAAGAAAAATATGGTATATATACACAATGGAATACTACTCAGTCATAAAAAAGAGTGAAATTCTGCTATTTGCAGCAACATGGATGAACTTGGAGAAAATTATGTTAAGTGAAAAAGCCAGGCACAGAAAGAGAAATACTGCATGTCCTCACTCATATGTGGGAGCTAAGAAAGAAAGAAAGACCACAATAATACAATGAACTTTCAGAAGGAGAGAACAGACCTGTGGTTACTAGAAGTGGGAAGTGGGGAGAGGGGTTAGGGAGCAATTGGGTAACTGGGTAAGGGGTACAAAGAATACTTATTATTTGTAATGATGAGCATGTTAATAATATTGATTCAATCATCAGGTATTACACACAAATACTGATAGTCAACTCTGTACCCCATAAATACGTATAATCAATTAGGTTTCAAATAAAAAATTAATAAAAATATTTGATGAAATAATGACTAAATTTTTTCAGCTTTAATGAAAGCTATGAACTCTCAAATCTAAGCAGCTCAAATTCAAGCAGAAGAAACATGAAAAAAAATCACACGAAGGCACATCATAAAAAAATTGTTGAAAACCAGTGACAAAGAGAAAATT
The DNA here is from genome assembly GCF_000696425.1 of Galeopterus variegatus. NCBI lineage: Eukaryota > Metazoa > Chordata > Mammalia > Dermoptera > Cynocephalidae > Galeopterus > Galeopterus variegatus. The sequence continues at coordinate 24,911 of NW_007736531.1, forward strand.
TTGAAAAAAAAAAAAAGACATTATGTTTAGAGGAACACAGATAACGATGAAAACTGACTTCTCATTTGAAACCACAGAGACCAGAAGATAATGAAACAGTATCATTAAAATGAAAAACAAAAACAAAAACCTCTTAGCCTTAAAATCTACATACAGCAAAAATGTCTTCAAATATTAAGATGAAATAAGGAGTGCTTCAAACAAACAAAAGCTGGAAAAAAAATCATTGCTGGTAGAACTGACTACAAGAAACTTTAAAGTAAGTTCTTCAGGCAGGAGGCAAATGATACCAGATGGAAATTTGGAAATTTACACAAGTTTTCCCAAAATGGTGAGTGTATAGGTAAATATAAGATATATCTTTCTCGTTTATCAATCTTCTTAAAAAATAGTTGATTGATTAAAGGAAAAAATATAATAATGTATTATAGGATTTATAATGTACATAGAATTAAAATGTATGACAACAATAGCACTTAAGACAGAAAGGTGAAAATGGAAGGAACATGCTGTAAGCCTCCAACACTATAGGTGAAGTTGCATACTATTTAAAGGTAGACTGTGATAAGTTAAAGATGTATACTGCACTGCTTATGAAAAGGGACATAAGAAAACTATCTGGAAGGATGAAAATGTTCTATATGTTGATTGTAGTAGTGGTTACATGACTGTATACATTTGTCAAACCTTTACCCTTAAAATGGGTGAACTTCGTTTTATGTAAATATATCTTATTAAAGCTGTTTTTAATGACATTTTAGAAGCATAAAATAAAAATTACCGAGAAAAAGAATAATTAAACAAAATCTAAATAAATGGAGGAATATTCTGTGTTCATGAATTGGAATTCTCAGACAAGGATCCAATATCCAGAATAAATAAGAAACTCAAACAACTCAACAGCAAAAAATCAAATAACCCAATTTAAAAAATGGACAAAGGATCCAAATAGACATTTCTCAAAAGAAGACATACAAATGGCCAAAAAGCACATAAAAATGCTCAAAATCACTAATCATCAGGGAAATGCAAATTAAAACCACAATGAGATATCATCTGGCCCCAGTTAGAATGGTTGTTATCAACAAGACAGAAAATAACAAACGCTGGAGAGGATGTGGGGAAAAGGGAACCCTCCTACACTGTTGGTGGGAATGTAAGAAGTTGGTACAGCCATTGTAGAAAACAGTATGGAGGTTTCTCAGAGAACTAAAAATCGATCTACCTTATGACCCAGCTATCCCACTACTGGGTGAATACCCAAAGGGAATGAAACCAATATGTCAAGAGGATGCCTTACTCTCATGTTCATCGTAACACTATTCACAATAGCCAAGAGATGGAATCAACCTAAATGCCCATCAGTGGATGAAAGGATAAAAAAACTGTGGCATATACACACAATGGAATACTATTCAGCTATGAAAAGAAATGATGCCCTATCATTTGCAGTAACATGGATGGAACTGGAAACCATCATGTTAAATGAAGTAAGTCAGGCACAGAATGACAAATACCACATGATCTCACTCAGGTGTGGAAAAAAACCACACTGGTTCTCATAGAAGTAGAGAGTAGAATATATTGGTTACCAGAGGCTGAGAGGGGTGGGTGGTAGGGGGAGAAGAAGTGGTGGACTAATGGGTACGAAACTATACTATCTTCCCTAAGTGATTCAGTGTTCAGTATACGCAGGTATTGAAATGACACACTGTATCCCACAAAAATAAATACAAATAAAATTGAAAAAAAGAAATAAATTGGAAGTCTCGATATTGTAAAGATATCAATAGTGCCCAAATTAATGCACAGAATCTTCATCCTAAGAATGTTTTATTAGTAAACAAAAAAATGGACACTTTACTAGAAGTAATTAGGTCATCTTCTTTGACTTTGGTATAAAATAGTTACAATCTTTTTTTTTTTTGACCAGTAAGGGGATCACAACCCTCAGCAAGGTGTGGTCTGCACCACGCTCAGCCAGTGAGTGCACCGGCCATCCCTATATAGGATCCTGGTATAAAATAGTTACAATCTTTTTTTTTTTTTTGACCAGTAAGGGGATCACAACCCTCAGCAAGGTGTGGTCTGCACCATGCTCAGCCAGTGAGTGCACCGGCCATCCCTATATAGGATCCGAACCCACGGCCTTGGCGCTATCAGTGCCGCACTCTCCGAGTGAGCCATGGGGCCGGCCCAAAAAATAGTTACAATCTTAAGGAAATGAAAAACAATCAAAACAAAACACACAAAAACAGTGCCTAGAACACTCTGTCTTTTGACATATTTTCTCCAGAAATCAAAAAGGAAAACTGAAGTGATTTTTAAAAATATGCTCAGGTCTTATTATCACAACAAGAGGGAAACATAATTTTAAAAATAAAGGAAAATGTGACAATGAATCAGGAATAACAGTGACATAGCAGATGTTGTCAGTGACCCTACTCATAACCCTTCGGGCTTTACTTTACCATTGAGGTACAGGCTGTCCTGACAGAGCCCACATTTGATCTAACACGTGGTGTCAGAAAAAAAAGCCTAGACCCAAAATGGAAATAAGATATTTTAATATTTCCCTATTGAATGGGAAAGAAAGTACCTAATCTCAATAACAATCCCAGGGACTGGGGCTGCCCACAATTGCAGGTGTCTGTGCTATCTAAGACAGTAGTTATCTTAAGTACCAGTTTCTGAGAGACACATCCGTGTGCATACGTGGCTTTGTCCCAACAAATACAGCAAAACATAAGGCCAAAAGGTTATCTTTGTTTTTTCTGCACCTGTACTGAGGTATGACTGACAAATAAAAATTGTATATATTTAGGCTGTACAATGTGATGTTTGATACACGAATACATTGTGAAATGATTACCACAATCAAGTTAATTAACATATCCATCACCTCACGTGGTTACCTCTTTTTTTGTGGTGAGAACACTTGAGATTTACTCTTTTAGCAAATTTCAGCTATTCGATATATTGTTAATAACTAATCAACATGCTGTACCTCAGGTCTCTAGTACTTGTTCATCTTATAACTGAAGGTTTGTACACTTTGACCAACATGTCCCCTTCCGCTTCATCCACCAGCTCCTGGTACTCACCATTCTACTCTTTGTTCCATTTCACAGATTTCCTTTACTTTGGGATCTGTGACTATAGAATTATTATGTTCCTTTGGGGGTGTCAAGTTTCTTTGCTTTTTCATGTTTCTTATTTTCCTATGTTGATGTCTGTACATCTGATGGAATAGTAGCTTCTAATTTTATGGAGTAGCTTTTGTAGGAAAAGACTTTCTTGTAAAAGTGGTCTATAGTGTCAGCTGAGTAGGTTGTTTTGGCTTTGGTTGTGTATGGGTGCACTAGTGTAGTCTTCATGTGATTCCTTCAACTGTGTTTAACTGTAGAGGTGTGTATGAGTGCCTCAGTGGCCTAGGTCATAGATATTTGTGGAGGCCATGATGTGGCTTGGCTTGGGGTGAGGGTTGTTGGGCAGGCTGGTTCTTGGGCTTTGTACGGGCACATACAGGACTGCAGTAGCTCATCTGGCCAGAGGGTTAGGGTTGCCAGGAGGGACAAGTCCCTGGTGGGCCAGACCTCAGGCCCTGAGAGGGGTGCGTGTTCACTAGGGGGATGGTAGGGTTGGTAGTTGGTACCTTGGACCCCCAGAAGGAGCACTCAAGAGCTCAGCAGCTCCTCAACTGGAGTGGGAGGGGTCTCTGGGACTGCAGGCAGCTCTTCAGGCTCCAGGGAAGGGTGTTTAGGTGCTTGGTATCTTGACTGGTGGACCTTGGCCCCCTGAGAAAGGCTCTAGGGCACTTGGCAACTTCTCTACTTGAGTAGGCGACCCTGGGCAGGATCTGCAGAACAAGGAGGTGAAGAAAGCTCTAAAAGGAGTATTTGCAAAATATTTTCAGTTTATAAAGAATGTTCCACGGACATGATTAGGTGAGGAGAAAACTATGGTAAGATATTTGATGGTTAGACATTAAGGGAAATTTCCTAATTACCCTTGAAGCCAGGTCCTTCATGAGATGTATTGTCATCTTCATTTAAAATGTTTCAGGATAGGTTAAGAAATTATTTTCTAGTAATGACTCAGTCTTAGTTACTATTTTCAGAAGAAACAGGATGGTCAAATAATTCCTATTGTGAGATTGTTTTGTAAATATTTTTATTTATTGTTTACAGTGTACTGAATTTTGTTTTGTTTTGATTAAGTAGCATGACTTCTAGTTTCCTTATTTGTAGCAATCCATACTTTCTTTGAAAAAGTGTCACTCATCCAATCCACAAGGATAACTGGGACTGTCAATCAGGGTGGATGGGGAAGTTCAGGAAGTCCAGGGCAGGGTAGCTATTTACCTCATTCTGACAGAGTGACTGACAAAGAGAATGACAGTGGAGCCAAGCTAAGCATTCAGGGTATCTCTCCTGGGAATATGGCTCTTGAACACCTGTAGGGCAAAAGAGAGTTAGTTCCGAGTAAATATAATGA
>NW_007736531.1:29792-31461 GCF_000696425.1 Galeopterus variegatus
ATCCAATCCACAAGGATAACTGGGACTGTCAATCAGGGTGGATGGGGAAGTTCAGGAAGTCTGGGGCAGGGTAGCTATTTACCTCATTCTGACAGAGTGACTGACAAAGAGAATGACACTGGAGCCAAGCTAAGCATTCAGGGTATCTCTCCTTGGAATATGGCTCTTGAACACCTGTAGGGCAAAAGAGAGTTAGTTCCGAGTAAATATAATGACAGTGTCCCAAAGAATCTTCGTGCCACTAAAGCCATGCACCACGGTGTTCTTGTTCCTTGAACAGCAACTCATGTTGAACATACTCACCTATAGCCTGAGTGATGTGGATGAAATCTATCACCACAGACGATGGCAAGAGAGCAAATTGATCTTCAGGAATAAGGAGACTGTGGAGTGTTTGGTCAGTGAATAGAACCACCATATTCAGGGAAATAAAGACATTTGAAGCCAACTCGGGAAATGGAGGAAATGGTGCCTTGATGGAAATAAAATCAACTTTGATGTGTCAAGAAAAAATGAAGAAGTTTACCTTTAAGTTATGTGATAAAGATATTCTGTGATTTGAGTGTAGGGCTAAAAATCTCTAATAGAAATATTATTTAGTCTTAATAAGGAAGAAAATTTTGACACATGCTATAACATGGATGGATCTTGAGGACATTATGCTAAGTGAAATAAGTCAGTCACAAAAAACCAAATACTGTATGATTCCACTTATATGAAGTGCCTAGAGTACTCAAATTCATAGAGCAGAAAGTAGAAGGGTGCTTGCCAGGGGCTGGGAAGGAGGACTGGAGAGTTGCTATTTAATGGGTACAGAGTTTTAGTTTTTTAAGATAGAAAGAGTTCTGCCGACAACAATGTGAATGTACTTAGCACTACTGAACTCTACGCAAAAATATTTAAGATGGTATATCTCATGTTAAGTGTATTTTATCACAATTTTAAAAAATCTCTAATAGTAGGCCAAGGAATCCCTAAGTCTGAGCTTTATGAACAAGGTTGAACCAGTCAAGCAGATAAACCAAGCTCATCCTTATTAGCATCACTTGAGAGTTTTCTAGAAGACACAACAGGAAAACACAGTAGAATGGGAAACATTGAGTCAGGATTGCTAAAATTTATCCAGTCACCCAATACTCAATAGAGTATCTAAGTCTTCAAAAAGATAATGTGTAGTATAATAATGTCACTTGGTGTATGTAAGACTGAGAGATTTGTCATCTACTCTTTATTTAATAAAGTCCACACTAAGTCAGGCTTGTTCTGCATACTGGGCAGTTCCGTGGTGAACAATACATTTAAGGTCCCTGCTCTCATGGAGCTCACAACCCAGTGAGGTGAGAACAGCAATACAAAACAAATAAATAACTGAATCATAAAATATCAAATAGTGGTCAGTTCTATGCAGAGAATTACATTAGGGTGATGTAAATATTGTCTGGTTCTTTACTTTAGATTGGGTGGTCACATGGATGACCTCCCTGAGTAAGTGTTGTTTGAGCTGAAATTGAATGACAGGAGAAGACCACCACTCTCAGAAGCAAGGACATTACAGTCCGTGGAAAGACCTAGTACAGAAGCCTTAGGGCAAAAGGAACTTGAGTTAAAAGATATAAAGAATGTTCCATGGACACGATTAGGTGAGAAGAAAACTATGGTAAGATAGTTG
>NW_007736531.1:32303-41185 GCF_000696425.1 Galeopterus variegatus
TGTATTTGATTCTAAGTGACATGGAAGAGTTTTGAAAGATCACCTTGACTGCTCCATGGAGAACTTATTATAGAAGGACAAGAGTAGAATCAGGGATAATGATTAGGAGTTATTGCAGGATTCCAAGTAAAATATGATGGTTATTTTTTTGACTAATGTTACCCAGAGAAAAAGAGAAGAGCCGAGAGATTTGGGGTATTATTTTAAAGTATAGTTATAGGACTTATAGCAAGTCTGCTGCATTAGATATAGACTGGAAAAGAAAGAGAGGGCCCAAGAATAAGTTTTTGATTTTCACTCGAGCAACTGATGATGGCATGTCATTTTCTGAAATCAGGATGACTGGGGGAATGCATATTAATAGGGTGAAAATTGAGGATTTGTTGTCTGTTTGGCTGGTTGGTTGCATTTTAACTAAACTGTTTAAGATGCTTATTAGACATCAAGGTAGAATGTCAAGTACTCAACTGTATATATTATTTTGAAGCTCTAGGGAATGGTCAGGGCTAATATTTGGAGTATATGTAGTATTCGGAAAGGTAAGATTGACATACAACACTGAAGGAAAATGAAGTGAAGTGCAGGTCCTGGGGAATAAGCTCTGGAGCATCCAGCATTTCTAGTTCAAGCTGAGGATGACCAGCAAGAGAAACTGAGGAGCAGCAACCATTGAGCAGGGAGGAAAATCAGGAAATATTTTTTCACAAAAGCTAAGAAAAGAGAATACTTCAAGGAGGAGAGAGAAGTCAGCTGTGTTGAATGCTGCTGAAAATTTAAACAAAAGTTACCATGGGATCTCACAACATTGGATTTGGAAGTGGTTGATAACACTGACAAGAGAAGTTTCAGCTGGCTGGAGTAAGTTGAGGAGAGAAAGGTAGGTGAAAACGTAGAAAGAGCAACCATAGATAACTCTATTGAGAGGTGTTGTTGTGAAGGAAATTGAGAAAATAAAGCAGTACATTTAGATGATGTTCTTTGTTTTTGTTTTTTGCTTCTTGCTTTGGTTTTGTTTGTTTTTGAGATGAGAAATACTAAAGCATGTTTAGGTGTTCATGGAAATGATCACATAGGCAATAGAATATCAGGATTTCAGGCAGGTTGGAGGCAAACAAACTTTAAATCACTTGTACAACAGAAGTTATGATGGAAAAGAGTTCTTGAAGAAGTTCAAGCAGAGGATGGATGGCCACTTATGGGCAATTCTGTATGGGCTTGTGCATTAGGTTGGAGATTGAAGTAAAATGGTCCATATGATCCTTTATGCTCCATAGAATCCTGTGAGTCTATAACTCAGGCTTGTCTGTTTGCATATATGTGAGACAGTGTGGTATAAATATGTGTGCATGCAGGTGTGCAGCAAGTATCAGGTCCTGCCAAACCTGAGGAAGCCCCAGGCTTGTTCCTGGTTAGCAGAAGGATTTGTAAGCCCTCAGTGCCTCACCCCATATTCTTCTCTTTCCTCAGACCACAATAGCGGCAGAGGTGGATCCCCATCCCAAGGGCCCAAATAACTGGATACTGCTACTTTCTCCATGCGTATGGATTAGTCCCCAGCAACTTGGAGCTCTCATTCCTCTCTCCTCCAGGGGCCTGCTTGGCACATGGGTACCAAGTAGGAAGAGACTAGAAATAAAAGTTGCATAAACTTGCCAGGAACCCTCCTCAGAATCAAGAGAGGTAAAGGAGGAATGAGGAGGAAGAAAAAGAGAATGGCCAAAGCCTCATAACAGTACTGACTCAAACCAGAGTCAAGGCATGTCAACATCCAAAACTAAACACATGTCGACTACTGCCTAACTGCATTAATCATACAGTTTTCAAGTGGTTGGAGAAGTAGACCAGCTTTTCCTGAGACCTCACTGAGTTCTTTGAATTTATTCATCTCTCCAAGTGAGTCAAAAGGCAGAAACTCAGATCTCCAGGGAAGAGCTGGAGTCAACAGTCCTTCTCAGTCTTTCCCGTAGGGTCAGATGTGGAATCTAAACAGGCAACCGTTTCAAACGTTTCATTGCACAGCAGAGGGAACTGAGCTAGAAGGAGGAAGCAAAAAGCATTCTGCTTCACAAAAGTAGGTCGTGACCGAGCTGGGATAAGAAATTTTAGGAAGTTGAACAGTTTGTCATTTTATCAATCTGTAATCTGTTTGTCCTTTTCCTTTATTTATCAGATTCTGGACAACAGGCTAAGATTCCTTTGGGATTGAATGGGTGGGTGGGTGGAGGAAATATAACTGCTGGATGGGAAGCTTGGATGAAAGGCAAGGGGGAGCAAATCTGAATTATGGGTGACAGTTAGTTTGGAGTATTCTCATTTTCTCTGGTGGGGGATTTCCTATCTAAATGCCATGATCCTGGGCCGTCCCTGTGGCACGCTCGGGAGAGTGCGGCACTGGGAGCACAACAACGCTCCCGCGGCAGGTTCGGAATGGCCAGTGCGCTCACTGGCTGAGCGCGGGTGCGGGCGACACCACATCAAGGGTTGCGATCCCCTTACCAGTCACGAAAAAAGACAAAAATAAATTAAATAAATAAATAAATAAATAAATAAATAAATAAATAAATAAATAAATGCCATAATCTTAGGTTAAAATTAATTTGAGAGGTCATTTAGTTCAGGGCTCCATTTTCAAGCAATACCAAATCTGTAGGAAACATAGACTAATTGTGCAGTTTCTTAGAATTTTTCAGAGATAAAGCAAAATCTAAAAGTCCCACTCATGTTCCTGTCATAAATGAGATCTTATACCAGCCAGCTGCCGAAAACAAAACCAAAAACCAAAAAAAAAAAAAAAAAGTTTTCATTGTCTGAAAGCCAAAACACCATGTATCTATGAAGATTTACTCAGGGAGACCACAAAGTCTGCAGCCAGGGTGAGAGATGAAGGAGAAGAGAGAACATCTTTGATGTCCCTTTCTTCCCACTCCACAAGAGCACAGTGTGCTTCACTTCAACACACTCTCCTTCCCTTCAAAAGCTTTTCTTTTCCCTTCTCTGCCAAAGATCTTTCCATGCAGAGGAGCCCCAGCCTACAACCTTCCCAGTGGCCTTAGGACCATCCTCTTCCTCCGGACAAGTTTCCTAGATCCCAGATTTGGGACCGAAGAGCTCCTAGATAGAGGGTAAGCAACAGACAGAATAACTAGTAGAAAAATAACCTGCTTGAGCCATTTCTATTCTCTACCTAAGCAACCAAGCCCCCTTCTTGAAGAAATGACGTTTCAGACTAAGTTCAGTTTTATTAGGGAGCATACGTGGCAGAAATAGAAAGTCAGAAGAAATAGGTATATATTCCTTACTGGAATTGGGTTTAGGTAATTGCTGAGTTTGAAGCAAAAAGGTAAGAATGTGAATTGTACATTACTCCCCCCCAAAATATGTTTTTTTATTGAAAACATAAAACCGTATTTTAAAAATGTAAAATCAAAACAATCATCCACTCTGTTACCACCCTAATAACTCAGCTGTTTAGTTTTCCATTTTTAATTCCATGTAATCCTCTACTGTGTGTATATTTTTTACATCATTTAATGAATTTAAACTAATTGTGTTTTCTGATCATTTTACTAGACAGCATATCAGGAATATTTTCAGTGTCTGTTTCTCCTCTATAGTTATTATTTTAATCATTAGAAAATACTCTGTCATGTGTTTCCGCTGAAACATAGTGCCTATTCTTCAGTTATTAGAACTTTAGGTTGATCCCAGTATTACTGTCTTGAAAAATAATACCGAAATATACATTTTTCACACATAGATTTTGTTTTTCTGTTTTTTGAATCATTTGTTTGGGATAAATTTCCAAAAGAGAGATTTTAGATTTCATATTACCAAAAGTGTTTTACCAACAGGTAATGTATTTTACAACATGTAAGGCATATAAGTCTCACCAAATCTTGCCAGCACTAGGTATTGTGATTTAAAATAGTTTATTTTCATATAAATAGATATAAAACACTGTCACCATCTGGCTTTAGTTTGCAAGTCTTTGGTTATAGCATAGTGGAAATTTTCCATTATATAGTATATACATAGAATTTCAGGCTATTCATGGCACAATTTCAGTTTTGCTGCAGGAACTGCAGCACCTGGAATTCATTGCAGGAAAGAATCTGCAGACAAAGGGTCCAGCAATAAGGCTTCTGGAGTCACTCAGTGCTAGATGATAAATCCCAAAGGGTAAGTATTGTAGAAGAATATTGAAAAAGGGAAATGCGAAAATACTGAGGAGACAATTAAAAGAGTAACAAAATATGTTAGGCAAAAATATGGGTTACTACCCTGTGCCCAGCAGCATGCTTAGACTAAACCAAGAAGAATCAACCATGAACTAGTTAAGTTAGTTCCTATCAGAAATAGAATTCATATACTAATAAATTACACTTGTTTTGCAATCAGTTTTACTCTATTAAGGAGATGTTATTATCTCTATATTTTTTTCCAACATGTAACAGATCCTCTCTGTGGTGAGCTAAGTAATCCAAGGTTTCCAGGCTAATCCAATTAGTATTGAAACTAGGACCATGCTGTAAGGCTTAAAATGATTCATTTTTATATATTGTGTCAAAATATTGTGCCAAATATTTTTGGTTATTGAATAAGTAAAAGAACAAATAAATAAATTCGTGCATGATTTGTAGTAAGGATATAAGCCATCCTAGTAGTGAGATGTCACATATGCTGTAATGCCTGTGACCCTGTTCTGAGTAAGGGGCCAGTCTGAAGTATCTGTGGCTCTCTTGAATGGATGGGGCTGATAAGGCCTTATAAAGAGTTGGAGGACCTTAACATGAGTCTCAGCTCTGCTGTTGGTCAGGCTGTCTGGCTTTGGGCAAAGAGACAAATCTGAATCTGAATGTCTATTTTCTCATCTGAGTTATCTCCTGAGGTTTATATGACACAATATATAAAAAGGAATCATTTTAAGCCTTAAAGTGTGGTCCTAGTTTCGATACTAATTGGATTAGCCTGGAAACCTTGGATTACTTAGTTCACCACGGAGAGGATCTGTTACATGTTGGAAAAAAAATAGAGATAATAACATCTCCTTGATAGAGTAAAACTGATTGCAAAACAAGTGTAATTTATTAATAATTATTCTTTAGGCCCTTTACCTGACAAATCACTCCCCAACCTTCCTCCCTCCCTTTCTCCTGTCTCTAGTATCCCTGTGTTTGTTCTCTTTTTCTGAAAGTTCAACATATTATTGTAGTCCTTCCTTCCTTCCTTTCCTCCCGATATTTGATCATGCCAATTCCTCTGCCTAGAATGCTGTCTTTCACATTGTTTATCTGATGCTGAAGATATAGGTTCTCGGATTTCTCGAGGGAGGAATCCCATCAAGAACCCACAATAACTCTAATGGCAGTGTTGAACTCACATTCAAAGTTTATTGCAAAGTGAAAGTACACACAGAAGAGTGCATGGGCATCCTTGTGACTGAGGAACACCCTGTGGGCTTTTAGGCGGGGGGCTTACATCTTGATTTCTGTGGGAATGGGGTCTCTGTACTTAATTATGGGAGGAATATTCAAGAGAAAGGGAGAGGAAAAAGGGGGGTTGGATGCCTTTTTGCTTGAGCAAGCTCTAACTTCCTTGCCTGCTCAATGGGGGTTCTGAAGGAAAAGCTCATGCTCAACGGGGCCAATTTTCCCTTAAGTTTGCTGTTTTTGGCCTAGCACCATGTGTGGAAGGTCTACTTTCAGTCATTTGTAGCTCTGTCCTTTCTTAGTGCACATGTGTTGTGGCATTTGTGGTTTTGTTTCCTGTTCAGAAAACTACAGGGTTCTGAAAAAGACCAAGCTTATTGGTATGGTGGTTAAACTGCTGTTAGCAGGTGTTAGCTTATTATGGGCTCATTAGCTACAGAACAAAGAGGTGGCTAATGTCTGTTTAGCCTGAATATTTATGAGCAGCCTCCCTGGGGCAGATCCCTGTTTTTTCCTACTTCATATCTAGTGGAGTAAGTATCAGTCATAACAAGCTTATGCATCACCTCTTCTCTGAAGGTTTACCAGGTCAACCAGAGATAATTGATTCAAATTTGTACCTCCACTGTATCCTGTGCTTTAGGTTATTATAGCCTTTGTTTTGTTTATTTACATGTCTATCTGCCTCTGTTAAATTCCAAGTCCTTGGAGGGCAGGAATCATGTTTCATTCAGCTTTGCTTACTCAGGGTCTGGTACAGTGCCCAGCACTTGGATGCTTATTAAATATTTGCTGAATAAATAAATGGGTATTAAGAAAGCAGTAAGGGTGAAGGGACTTTGGAATGCCACGTTCCTCCAGAGTTGAAGTAATGGTGGGGGTGATGAGTGTGACCCAGATGGAAAAACCTTGGCTTCATGGTTTTTTATTTATAACTCTGAGCTGGAAGTCACAGTTTTCATAGGAGAGGAAGTCCTCTTCATCTGAAACGACTTAGTTGCATTTTTTTTTTCTTTTAGGGCCAGTATCTCTAATCATGGAAAACCTCACCATCATTACTGAGTTTCTACTCATGGGATTGTCTAGAAACCCCCAGATCCAGACTGTGCTCTTTGTTCTGTTCCTGCTGATTTACCTCTTGACACTGATGGGGAACCTGATGATGATCCTGGTGATCAGGACTGATTCTCACCTTAAAACACCCATGTACTTCTTCCTAGGTCACCTGTCATTTCTGGATCTCTGCCTTCCTTCAGTTACCATGCCCAAGATGCTACAGAACTTATTATCTCAAAGGAAAACGATCTCTATGTGGGGCTGCACAGTCCAGAGTTTCTTTCTTATATTCTCTGGCAGCACAGAGGCCTGCCTACTCTCTGCCATGGCCTATGACCGGTATGCTGCCATCTGCCATCCTCTGCTCTACAGTGTGGTCATGAGCAGGCCTCTCTGTATCAGGATGGTGATTGCAGCATGGACAGTGGGGTTCCTAAACTCCTTGCCAAACAATCTTTTCATTTACAACTTACATTTCTGTGGCCCCAATGTCATCTTTCACTTCTGCTGTGAGCTACCTTCACTCTTCCCTCTGTCCTGCACTGATCCAACTGTCAATGAGGCCCTTCTTGCTGGGTCATGTGCATTGCTAGGGTTTGTGACTCTTCCCCTGATCTTCTTTTCTTACTCTAGAATCATCTCTGCCGTGCTAGGCATCCGTTCTTCTGGGGGTCAAGGTAAAGCCTTCTCTACCTGTTCCTCCCACCTCGCTGTAGTGCTTTTGTACTATGTAACCGCCTTGTTTAGGTATGTGACTCCTCTCTCAGGCTCCATGTTGGAGCAAGTGGTCTCCATTCAGTACAGTATGATCACGTCTTTGCTGAACCCCCTCATCTACAGCCTCAAGAACCAGGAGGTGAAGGCAGCTCTGCATAAAATGTTGAAGCAGTAAATGTGCCCCTCCTGGTATGGAGATTTCATGTTATGTTTGATCTGAAGACAATGGGAAAAAGTAGTCAGCATATGAAGTACATTAATGGCTAAGCCTATCACTTAAAAAATTGCTACTTGATGAAAATAATCTCTTGTGTCTGGGTAATAGAAGGTTAAGTGTGAGATTGCCTGTTTTATTGCATTTGGCAAGAAAATAAAGTGAAGACTGAGAAATAGGTACTGAAATGGAGTAGTGTAGGCAGATGGAGTCAAAACCTGTTTCTCTTGCCTATGAATTATAAAAGAATAGAGCTCTGAGAGTTAAAAAAAAAAAAGATGAAGGTGTGAAATGGACTTCAAAATGTGAACTAGTTAGTGATTGAAGATGGTACTGAATAAAGATTGCTTCGTCCATCTAACCCAGGGGTACCTAAAAAATTGATATGCCTGGTTAGAGTTGACTAATTTCCTGGTTGCCAGAAAGCAAAGACACAGATTGGCAGAAAACTACGCTAACTCGTTCAAAGGAAAATGAGCTGTCTCAAGGGTGCTGGGTGTGCTGGTAACAACACCATAGGTATCTGGGACGGATCTGGCTGCGTGGGTAACTAGAATAGAGACCTCTTTAGGACCCATGATGTCAAATGTCTGTGGTGTTTCATAATGGTGTTTCCATTCAACCCTGAGGATACCACGTCTATTAATGCACTCAGCATCTGTCAATCCCAGTTAGCCAAAGCCCTCCTGAGCCCACTGCCCATTGTTACCTTGACACAATACTGTTTTGAGTGGCATCACTGTTTTTTGTGTGCTAAAACTATGTATCAGCCCCTCTTTCTCAGAGTGATGTTTACACAATTTTGATCAAATAAATTAAGTTCTTGTCACAAAGATTCATGGAGTGAGGGGACAATAAGCTCACAACCCAAAGTGTAGGCTGACTCACATGGTCCCTTTAATGAAATATTTAACACACACCATTGCATTTCAATCCTTAAATATTAAACAAAAGTAAGATTTTCTTTTTGTTTGGCATTTTCTTAATGTATTAAAGCAAAGTAAGAAATATTGTTAGTCTGTTCTATATTTTTATTAAAATTTTAAATTTTAAATGAGTAATAAATTCTATAGACTTAGTAGGGAAATGAGTAGTGGATGAACAAGAGAAACATTGTGTAATTTTTAAAGATGTGAGTATAAAACATTTTATTGAGAAAAAAGTATTCTTCATTTTGAAGCACATTTCTAAAATATGGGTAATGGTTATGTATTAATAGAAATTACCTCTTGGGTCAGTTATTCTTTTCTTTTCTTTTTTTTTCCTTCCAAATTTTATTTTATTTTGTCAATATACAATGTGGTGAATTATTGTGGCCAGTTACTGAAACCTCCCTCCCTCCTCCCTCACCCCCTTCCTCCGAACAATGTCCTTTCTGTTTGCTTGTCGTATCAACTTCAAGGTATTGTAATTGTTGTGTCTTCTTCCCTCCCCCCTCGTTTTTTTTGTGTATTTATTTATATATT
>NW_007736531.1:41195-54347 GCF_000696425.1 Galeopterus variegatus
ATTTTATTTTGTCAATATACAATGTGGTTGATTATTGTGGCTCATTATCGAAACCTCCCTCCATCCTCCCTCTCCCCCCGCCCCAACCACCTCCTTTCTGTTCTCTTGTTATATCAACTTCAAGGAATTGCAATTGTTGCATCTTCTTCCATCCCCCCAGGTTATTTGTGTATTTATTTATTTTTTTCCTTTTTGTCTTTTTTCGTGACCAGTAACGGGATCGCAACCCTCAGTGTTGCGCCCGCACCGCGCTCAACCAGTGAGCGGACCGGTCTCTATATGGGATCCGAACCCTCGGTGGGAGTGCCGCCGCGCTCTTAACTGCCGCACTCTACCGAGTGCACCACCAGGCCGGCCTTATTTATTTATTTTTAGCTCCTACAAATAAGTGAGAACATGTGATATTTCTCTTTCTGTGCCTGTCTCATTTCACTTAATATAATTCTCTCTAGGTCCATCAATGTCATTGCAAATGGCAGTATTTCATTCTTTTTTATAGCAGAGTAGTATTCTGTTGTGTAGATATACCACATTTTCCATATCCACTCATCTGATTTGGGCTGATTCCAGCTCTTAACTATTGTAAAGAGTGCTGCAATGAACAATAGGGAACAGGTATACCTTCGACTTGATGATTTCCATTCCTCTGGCTATATTCCCAGCAGTGGGATAGATGGGTCATATGGTAGATCTATCTGCAATTGTTTGAGGAACCTCCATACCATTTTCCATAGAGGCTGCAACATTTTGCAGTCCCAACAACAATTTATGAGAGTTCCTCTTTCTCCACAACCTCGCCAGCATTTATCGTTCACAGTCTTTAGGATTTTAGCCATCCTAACTGGGGTGAGATAGTATCTCAGTGTGGTTTTGATTTGCATTTCCCGAATGCTGAGTGATGTTGAGCATTTTTTCATTTCCTTTGGTTATATACCTAGTAGGATTCCTGGATCATATGGCAGATTTATCTGTAGGTGTTTGAGAAACTGCCATACTGTTCTTCATAATGGCTGTATTAATTTATAGTCCCACCAACAGTGTAGGAGGGTTCCCCTTTCCCCACATCCTTGCCCGCATTTGTTATTCTCTGTCATTTTGATAATTGCTGGTCTAACTGGGGTGAGATGCCATCTCAGAGTGGTTTTGATTTGCATTTCCCTGATGATTAGTGATGTTGAGCATTTTTTTCATGTACCTGTTGGCCATTTGTATGTCTTCCTTTGAAAAATGTCTATTCATCTCCTTTGCCCATTTTTTAATTGGATTATTTGGTTTTTTGCTGTGTAGTTGTGTGAGTTTCTTGTGTATTCTGGATAATAATCCCTTGTCAAATGTACAGTCTGCAAATATTTTCTCCCATTTCATAAGTTGTCTTTCCACTCAATTGTTTCCTGCTGTGCAGAAACTTTTTAGTTTGATATAATCCCATTTTTTTTCTTCTGTTGCTTGTGCTTTTGGGGTCTTATTCATAAAGTCTTTGCCCAGTCTTACTTCCTGGAGTGTTTCCCCTTTGTTTTCTTTTAGTAATTTTATGGTTTCAGGTCTTATATTTAAATCTTTAATCCATTTTGAATTGATTTTGGTATATGGTGAGAGGTCCAGTTCCATTCTTCTACATATGGATGTCCAATTATCTCAGTACCATTTATTAAAAAGGCAGTCTTTCCCCCAATGTATGTTCTTGTTGCCTTTTTCAAAAATCAGCTGGCGGTAAGTATGTGGGTTGATTTCTGGGTTCTCTATTCTGTTCTATTGGTCCTAGTGTCTGTTTTTATGCCGGTACCATGCTGTTTTGGTTACAATAGCTTTGTAATATAATTTGAAGTTGGGTAGTGTTATACCTCCAACATTTTTTTTGTTTGTTTGTTTTTTGCTCGAGATTGCATTGGCTATTCAGGGTCTTTTGTTTTTCCATGTGAATGCTAGGATTGTTTTTTCTATTTCTGTGAAAAATGTCCTTGGTATTTTGATGGGGATTACATTGAATCTGTAGATTGCTTTGGGTAGTATGGACATTTTTGTGATGTTAACTCTTCCAATTCAAGAGCATGGTATGTCTTTCCACATGTTTGTGTCTTCTCTAATTTCTTTCAGTAGTGTTTTGTCATTCACCTCCTTGGTTAAATTATTCCTAGGAATTTTACTTTTTGGTGACTATTGTAAATGGGCTTGCTTTCCTGATTTCTTTTTCTGCTAATTAGTTATTGGAGTATAAAAACACTACTAATTTTTTGGTGTTGATTTTGTATTTGGCAACATAACTGAAATTGTTAATCAGCTCTAAGAGTTTTTTGGTAGAGTCTTTAGGCTTTTCTATATATAAGATCATGTCATCTACAAACAGGGACAATTTGACTATGTCCTTTCCAATCTGGATGCCCTTTATTTCTTTCTCTTGCCTGATTGCTCTGGCTAGAACTTCCAATACTATATTAAATAGGAGTGGTGAGAGGGGGCATCTTTGTCTTGTTCCCATTCAGGATGATATTGGTGATTGGTTTGTCATAGATGGCTTTTATTGTGATAAGATAATTTCCTTCTATACCTAATTTGCTGAGTCTTTATCATGAAGCAATGTTGAATTTTGTCAAATGCTTTATGTACATCTATTGAGATAGTCATACGTTTTTTTGCTCTTGGTTTTGTTGATGTCATATTTACCGACTTGTGTATGTTGAAACATCCTTGCATCCTTGAGATGAATCTCACTAGATCATGGTGTATAATTTTATTGATGTGTTGCTGTACTCTATTGCTAATATTTTGTTGAGGATTTTTGCATCTATGTTCATCAAGGACATTGGCCTGTATTTTTTCATTCTTTCTTTCTTTTTTTTTTTTTGTATCTTTGCCTGGTTTGGGTATCAGGGTGATGCAGGCCTCATAAAATGAGTTTGGGAAAATGGCTTCCATTTCAATTTTTTGGAATTGTTTGAAGAGAACTGGTATTAATTCCCCTTTAAATGTTTGATAGAATTCAGACGTACAGTCACCTGTTCCTGAGCTTTTCTTTTTTGGAAGATTGCTGATTACTACTTCAATCTTGTTGCTTGTTATTGGTCTGTTCAGGTTCTCTACTTCTTCTTGGTTTACTCTGGGTAATTTGTATGAGTCCATAAATATATCTCTTTCCTCCAGGTTTTCATATTTGTTGGTGTATAGTTGTTTATAATTGTCTCTAATGATTCTTTGTATTTCTGTGGTATTGGTTGCAATGTCTCCCTTTTCATTTCTGATTTTTTTTTTATTTGGGTCTTCCTTCTTCTTTTTATTTTTGTTAACCTAGCTAATCATTTGCCTATTTTATTTATCTTCTCAAAAAACCAACTTTTTGTTTCATTGATTTTTGTATCACTTTTTGGGTCTCCATTTCATTTAGTTCTGCTCTGATCTTAATTATTTCTTTCCACGTACTACTTTTAGGATTGGATTGTCATTTTTTTTCTAGTTCTTTGAGGTGTAGCATTAGGTCATTTTTTGAAGTCTTTCTATTCTTTTGATGTAAGCATTTATTGCAATAAGCTTCCCTCTTTGTACTGCTTTTGCAGTATCTCACAGGTTTTGCTATGGTGTGTCTTAATTTTCATTTGTTTCAAAACATTTTTTGATTTCCTGTTTAATTTCTTCTTGGACCCATAGGTCATTCATAAGCCTGTTGTTTAGTGTCCATGTATTTGTATAGTTTCCAGAATTTCAATCAATCTTTTTATTGATTTCCAGTTTTAATCCACTGTGGTCTAAAAAGATACTTGATTTCTTGCAGGGATGGTTGTGTGGTGATCAACTCCCACAAGTTTTGTTTGTCTAGGAAATACACTATTTCTCCATTATATTTGAAGGATAGCCTTGCTGGGTATAAAATTCTTGGCTGGAAAAATTTTCTTTTAATATTTTGAATATATCATCCTATTTTCTTCTGGCCTGTACTGTTTCAGATGAGAAGTCTGCTCTTAGTCTGGTAGTGGTTCCCTTATCGGTGACTGGATGCTTTTCTCTTGCTGCTTTTAGAATTCTCTCTTTGTCTTTGAGCTTTGCCAGTTTGACTATAATGTGTCTTGGAGAGGATCTTTTTGGATTAAATCTGTCTGGGGATCTTTGGGCTTCCTGGACCCAAAGGTCTGTGTCTGTCCCTATACCTGAGAAGTTTTCTATTATTATTTCCTTGCATAGGTTTTCAATGCCTTTCCTTTCTCCCCTTCTGGAATACCCATGATTTGGAAGTTTGTGTGCTTGAGGTTATCTGCTAGTTCTCTTGTATTTTCTTCATTTAAAAAAATTCTTTTATCTTTTCTTTTTTGTCTACCTGGTTTATTTTGAAAGACCATCTTCAAAATCTGAAGTTCTTTCTTCTGCTTGCTTTAGCCTGCTGCTCAAGCTCTCTGTTATGTGTTTTATTTCATAGAGAGAATCCTTCAGTTCTAGGAGTTCTGCTACATTCTTTTTTAAGAATGTAAAGTTCTTTGTAAAGTTCCTTCTTCATATCCTGCATATTTTTTCTTATTTCATTGTGTTCTCTAGTTGAATCTTCTCTTATCCCTTTGATCCTCCTTAAAACCATTGCTTGGAATTCCTTTTCAGGCATGTCAAGGTTTTTCTGCTCTATGGGGTCTGGTACTGAGAATTCTTATATTCCTTTGGTGGTGTCACATCTTGTTCATTTGTAGTTCTAGTATCTTTTTGCTGATGTCTGGTCATCTGGTAGAGCACTTGTTTCTTCTATTACTCTGGTGTGGGCTATGAACAGAAAGACTTCTTCCTCTATTTGCAGGCTCTGCTGGTGATGTTTCTTCTATTAATGCAGTCAAGTGTGTGGTGGGCTCCCTGAATGGTGGCTCTGGCTGCTACAGTGGTGGTGAGCCATCCTTGCAGTGACAGTAGGTGTGGCAGTGACTGTGGTGGACCTGCACAGAAATGGTGTTTTTGGTACTTGCACAGGATGCTCACTTTGGCTCCTGATTGGGTGGTAGGGGGGCAGCCCTGGGCTTAAGGTTGGGCCCCCAGTGGTGCTTGGGATGCTCACCTTGGCTGCTGCTCAGGTGGTGAGAAGGGCTGCCCTGGGCTTCAGCCTTGGCAAATTTCTCTCTTTATTGACTCTTTATTGAGTTTATTTGGTTGGGTTTTTAAGTAGCTTTTAAAGTGAATGATTAATTTGTTTATTTTTTATTTTCCTCATTATTAGGAAAACTAGTTAAGGCTGTGAATTTTTCTTCTTGCTTCTGTATATTAATATTTCATCATATTTGATATACAGTGCTTTCCAAAACATTTCTAGGTACTCTCAAGTTTTGGTTTAGATTTTCTCTTTTACACAAGGTTTTATGGGTTGTTCTGATGACAAAGATTTTTTGCTAGTTTGTAAGTAATTTATAATCTTATTGCATTTGAGGAAATGTCACCTATTATTTTTTTATTTGGCAAAATTTATTAAGTTTTTTTTTTCTAGCCAATAAAATGTGTGGCTTACTTTTTAAAATAGTCTATGAGTTATAGAGTTATAAATATATGATCAAATTTTACTACTAAGATTTTCTATTTTCTCATTTTTTTCTCCTCTGGATCTGGGGTAAACTGAATAGTTGAATTAAAGCCTCCTTTTATTAATTTGTTTCAGTATATTTCAGGCATTTGCTGATTATTTCAGAGGTTGTTTTGGTTTTCAGGACAAAGTTACTGAAGAACAGTCTCTATTTTATAAAATGCTCTGCTCTGATGTATGTCATATTTTTACTGACAATTTAACTTTGTTACTAAGATTTTAACTACATGTCTTCCTTTTGTTTCAATTTATCTAGTATAACTTTATACAGCCTTATACTTTTACTACTTTGAAATCATTTAAATTATGTGTGTTTCTTGCCTACACCACATATTTAGGTTTGGCTTATAACCTAAAATGAGGCATTTTAATTTTAATAAGTGAGTTTACTTTGTTTACACTTATTGAAATGATAAATATGGATAAAGTTTTTAGTATTATATGTGTGTGTTTATGTATTTGTTTATCTCCAAAGCCAACATCATGCTTAATGGGATAACACTCAGAATATTTCCATGAATCAGGAAAAGAAGTTCCTTATAGTCACTAGCATGTAAGTGCATATAATACTAAGCATGCATGCAATACCTCTGGAGGTGTTAGTGCATACAATTAGACAAGAAAAGAAATTAAGAATAAAAACTGGAAAGAAGAATGTATAGAATTTTTGCAAAGATATGATTGTTTACCTGGAAAACCTGGGAGATTATACCAAAAAACTGTCACAAATGATTTATAAGATGAATGGATATAAAGTTAATAAACAAAAATCAACAGCCTTCATATCTTCAGACAACATCAAATTAGAAGAACTTATGAAAGAAAGTATCATTATAGTAGCAACAAAAAAAGATAAAATACCTAGGAGTAAACTTAATTAGAAATGTGCAGGAACTACTTGAAGAAAACTTTAAGACTTGATCAAGGGACCCAAAAGAAGGCAAATAAATATACACCCTGTTATCGTGTGGTAAGACTCAATTTGTGAAGACCTCACATCTATCTAAACAAATCTATGAATTTAACTTGCTCTAAATAAAAATAACAACAGGCTTCTTTTTGAATTAGATGATGTTTCTAGAATTCAAAGGGAAAAATAATAAAGCAAGAATACTCAGCAAATTTCCAGAAAAAAATAGTAAGAATAATAAGGGGATAAGTCCTTCAAGATATGAAAATGAATGATAAGTATTCAAGAATTTAAATAGTATAACACTGGTCCATGAATAAACAGAATAGACAGTCCATAAATTGACTGAAATTTGTATAGACAATTTTGGATATAGAAAAGATGCTAATTCAGGTCAGTGGGTAAAAGATGGATTAATCACTAAATGGGTTGGGACTACTGTAGCTCTCTGATAAAAATGAAATTGGATTCCCGTCTTGCACCAAAATAAATTCCAAATGGATTAAAATAAATAATTAAACAACAAAAATACTAGAAAAAGTAGACTAACTTAAAAATATATGTAAAATGTCTTTCTAAGTGTGATGAAATAGTTGAAGCTATATAGTAAAAGGTTAATAAATTTACTATAACTAACTATATAAAAAATTTAGAAGGTATTCAAGGAATAAACACTTTAAACAAATTGAAAATACAACAAAAAAACTAGGGAATAATTGCAACTCATATCACTCATTTCTATAAAATGCAATGAGTACCTATGAATCAAGAAGAAAAAGATTAACAACCCAGGAGAAAACTGGGCAAATTATGTAAGTAGAGAGTTTATCAAAAAGAAAATATGGGCCCTTAAATATGTGAAAATATGTTTGAAGTCACTTAAAATGGAGAGAAATGCGAAATAAAACTACAAGGAGATTTTTGGTAAAACTATTAACTTGGCAAAGATCAAAAGGTTTGATAATATGCTACTGGCAAAAGTGTGGGAAACAGGCCTTATCATATGTTGCCGATGGAATTAAAAAATCCATACAATTTCCATAAAGACAAATCTGGCAATATCCATCAAAAAATGCTTTAGGAATTCTTAGGAATTTACCTGACAAATGTTCTCCTAAGTGTGCAAAAGAAAACACATACAAAAAAAAAAAAAAAAAAGAAAGAAAACACATACAAGAATAATTATTACAATATTTCTCTGTGCAGGAAAGGAGCTGTATTCTTTCACTAATATCTTCCCGAGCACCTAGAAGAGTTCCTGGCCTATAGTAGCTAAATACGTACTTGCTGAATGAATGAATAAATGGTGAAATGCTGGATATAGCCATCTGTAAAGGATGAGTTTAAAATTATAATATTTCCATACAATGGACTACTGGACAGCCTTTTAAAAATTAGGCAGCTCTGTAATAATAATAATGTGGAATAATCTTCAAAATAAATTAAGTAAAAAAACTTGCAAAACAGAGTATTGGACAGCCTTTTAAAAATTAGGCAGCTCTGTAATAATAATGTGGAATAATCTTCAAAATAAATTAAGTAAAAAAACTTGCAAAACAGAGTATAGACTATGCTACCTTTTGTGTGAAAATATATACATACATGTGGCTATATCAGACTATCTCTGAAAGTTTATACAAGTAAATGGTAAACAGTGCTTGCATCTAAGAAAGGGTTTAAGTGATTGGGGAATAGAGATTGGAGAAAAAGTTACTTTTTATACTATGTACATGTATTTTTAAATATTTTTAAATGTAAAAAGTTAAAGATACTTTCAAACATGCAAAGATAAGGGAATTTATTACCCATGATCTCTCACTCAGAGAATTTACTAAAGGATATACTTCCACAGGAAATAATGATACCAAAGAGAAGGACTAGGATGTAAGAAAAAAAATGATAATAAAAATAAATAATATGTTTGTAATTTCATTATTGATCATTAAAATAGCTACTTCCAGTGTTTTAAAATATATTAAGTTGTAGAAAGCAACAAAGAAGATAGAATAGGATGATTAGGCAAACACTTAAAACATGGAGTAACAATCGTTTCCTTGTTAAGGAGCAGGATCCTCTATCTCCCAGACTCTGCAGTAGTTGCCTTAGTGGTTTACTTGCTCCCAGCTTCTATTTCATTCCATCTATCTGATGGTTCTGTTATAACTCGGGATAAAGTCCTTAGTATGGCATAGCAGAGGCAAGCAAACTTTTTCTTTGAAGGGTCAGGTAGTAAACATTTTAGACTTCGTAGGTCATATGTACAGTCTCTGCTGCAGCTACTCAATTCTGTCATGTGTGAAAGCAGCCACAGACCATAAGTAAATGAACTAACATGGCTGTGTTCCAATAAAATTTTATTTATAAAAACAGGAAGTAAGCTGGATTTGGCCTGAACGCCACAGTTTGTCAACCCTTGCATATAATATCCTTCTTAAACTTGCTCCAAACTTCAATTCCAGTCTCTCCTCTTCAATATTCACACTTTCTAATACAGCGATACTAATTTGATATATCCATATCAAATTAATTTTTGTGAAAGTCGGGTATGTATAAATAAATGTATAAGTAAATAGTAATGCTATAGTAATATTCCTAAGCCTGATCCCTAAACAAAGTGAGTTAATTATTTACAGCTTTGTGCTAGTTGCGTGTAGTATAAGTACTTCTTCTAGTCAGTCATCCATTCCCAGTTAGGTGTCCAATGCGGAAGAAACCTAGGTGTTCATTTCTAATGGAAACCACTAGCCCTCCTTATCTTATCCTATTGGGGAGGAATTCCAGACTCCTTCCAACGTTAGGCCTGGATAAAGGCTATCTTCATGATGGCTGAAGAAGAATAAAGATTTTCCTCCTGCAAATATTTTCTTAACTGTGTAAAGAGTCCAGAGGTTAGATGTCCGGTCAACCCTAGAAGAAGAGGACTGAAATGTAATCGGTCAACCCTAGAAGAAGAGGACTGAAATGTAATATTTCTTGTATCCCAATATTAGGAAACAAATTCATACTGGTTGTAGAAGTTGTTAGCCATACGATGGAAATGTATGGTCAACCCTAGAAGATGAGGACTGAAATGTATTATTTCTTGTATACCAATATTAGGAAACAAATTCATACTGGTTGTAGAAGTTGTTAGCCATACGATGGAAATGTAACGATGGATGCAGAATCCAGAATGTTGTGGCATGAGAAATAGGAAAGGTTTGGCAGGGAATAGAGTTAAGTTAGATTTTCAGTAAAAGTAAGAGTAGATTAATGCGATGCAAAATCAGTAGCTGTAGCAAAACATGGGGTCAGTTGTACATTTTTAAATACAGAGGAGATTTTAATATGCTTATATTCCTGGTATAAATTACTGACAAAAAGGAAAAAATAATGACAAAAACAGATAATAAGAGTGGTTGAAGAAGAAAGACCCAGAGGCTTAGGATGGGATGTACAAGAAGAGGTGTTAGTCTTGGATTAAGAGAAAACACCTCTACCACTAAAACTAAAGCCAGGACAGGGGAACAGATAAGTTTAAAGTGGGGAATCAGGGAAATTAAAGAGTTCCTGCCTCATAGCTCTAATTTCTCTTACAAGGCCAGGTGATGAAAATATGAGGAAAAAATATAGCATAGCTGAAGATAATAGAGTTTGGAGTAAATCCACAGAGACAAAGGATTTTCTTTATGTGAGTATATGGGTGGTGTGTGTGTGTACATACAGGTGCATGCCTCTGTGCATGCATTTATGTAGCTGAAATCAAGAAGCCCTAGACTGAGCTTTATCTGTCAGACTGTACTTTTCTTGAAAATTTTTTTGCATCCCCACCTCCAAATCACAGCCAGCCCTTCAAAGTCAGCAGAAGATCCCATCTGACTCTGACTACTGCACCCTCCCCCACGGGCAGTAAACAGTCCCAGGCTCCCTGGGGTCCTTACTCATGCTCCTCTCCCAGGAATGTCTTGGCAAAGAGATGGCCAAAGAGAATAGGACTGGAGAAATATAAGACTCCTATAAACTGGTCAAGAGCTCTTCTCAGGACCAAGGTAGGTCACCGTAGGAAGACTAACAGAGACTCAGGCCTTCTATCAAGACCTAGGAAGTCCCAGTGCAGAGAATGCCAGCCCTTTAGGCTTTAGCCAGAACTTATCACACAGGGTTTGATTCTAGAAATCATCAGAAAATGAAATTGACTTTGCACAAGGCCTAGCTAATCTAGGCCCTCTCTGATCCTACTTGCCCTACTGTGGGGACAGTAGGAAACTGGGGCAAAACTCCAAACAGGAGACAGATTTAGAATAGTCCAGCTCAGCAAAGGGGTGAAAAGAGGTCATATTTTCGTAGGTTTGTACAACTAAGAAGAATACCCAAATTCCTCACAGCACTAACAAAATCAAAATCAAGCTTAAGGGAAATACCTTGCTCAAAGTAAACAAGTAGACCTTTTTTTCTTTCTTTTTTTCCTGGCAGTAGAATTTCAAAAAATGTTGAACTGTGTGCACTTCTGTCCATCTGGGATCTCTGTCTCCTCCTTACATCACTGATCCTTGACAATAAATAGATAGATAGATAGATAGATAGATAGTCCTTTTGGCATGGAGGAGCTGCCAGGAGGGCATACAGATGGAGGACTGGAGGAACATTCCATCAAATGTGCACTGTGGCAGGAGCAGAGAAAACAGAGGAATTCTCATTCCCTCTTGCCTGAGTTTTACTAAGGAAGGCTGGAGATCTTGTGCCTTCAGGAATTGCAAGACATCAGTAAGTCCTATTCCCTGACTCCAAATAAGAATAAATTTGCAGAGAGAACAGGCTGATAGTGCAGCTACTTAGAAAGCTTCAGAGGTAGAGATTCCCCCAACCCCTTTGCTGTGATTGTCAGGACTGGGAATGAGAAAGGAAGTTTTCTTTATTTGAAAAGGCAATGCCAATGTCTACAAATATTCCCAAGGTTACTAGGAAATCTCTATGTACTTAGGGCTAGAAGGACATAGCTCACACATTTTTACTCTATCCTCTTCCCTCTTTTAGGTAGCCAGGTCTTCTCCATCAAAGCTCCTCTCTCCACAGAACAGTTTCTCCTTTGTTCCTCACCCTGGAATTTCTCCTGGTCAGCTCTCTGCTCTCTCCCACCAGGCTGTCTGAACCTCCCAGGAAGGAGTGATTCTAAATACCAGAAAGATGATTCAAATCTAGACCTCATTATTGATGGAGCTGTCTTACCTACTTCTTTAAGAAATGGATCGTTTTAAAATTAAAAATTTTGGGCCGAGCCCGTGGCGCACTTGGGAGAGTGCGGCACTGGGAGTGCAGCAGCGCTCTCGCCACAGGTTCGGATCCTATATAGGGATGACTGGTGCGCTCACAGCGCTCACTGGCTGAGTGCGGNGGCACTGGGAGTGCAGCAGCGCTCTCGCCACAGGTTCGGATCCTATATAGGGATGACCGGTGCGCTCACAGCGCTCACTGGCTGAGTGCGGTGCGGTCAGTCTCAAAAAAAAAAAAAAAAAAAAAGGACAAAAAAAAAAATTAAAAATTTCTAGGAGCAAGTACATGGTTTGGCTGCATTATCAAAAGAGTAAGGGAAGGGAGTCTATCATTAACTTGGTGCAGTTAAAGCCAGGGATTTAATAGGGGTGCTTTGAAGGGAAAAGGAAGCTAGAGGTTTGAGGGAGACCATAGGAAAAAGTCATGAAGACCAGTTCCAGTCATAACAAACAGGATTTTTGCAGCGACTATTGGTATATTTCCATGTTGCCGTATAAACTTCATGATTATCATTTTATTTATTACATATTCTATCCAGTTGGTGTTCAGTCAGACACTCCAGGATATGGAGCTATTAGATCATTTCCATTTTTTATTGAACATAAAATTGTAATGTGCTTCATTCTGCAGACCATGTTTTAGTTTTTTTGAGTTATATTATTAGCGTAAATCCAAGGATTTACAGGATTGCTGACTAAAAGCGTGCAGTTTACAATGCCATCATCAATGTGTAGATATCATCTCACCAGAGTCTTCCTGGGATTATTATTGTGAACTTTTTAAAAAAATTAAATATTACAAAATTGGATCCATGTTCCTGTTATAATTTACTTTTTAAAAACTAGTTAAGTTAAACATTCCCCAAATGATTCTTTTACTCTTCAATTCAATTTCTTCTAGCATAACTTTTCTATTTATGCCTTTAATACCAGGCTTTATAAAACTTCAGGGTAAAGTGGCCTAAAGAGGGAGTGAGGCTATGGGTGTGGAGACCAGTTCTGAGAAGGTAGTTGCAATAATCCAATTCAGGTCCCATTGAAAAATGTGATCATAGTTAAAAGTCGTGGCTAAGACATTTTCGAGTCAATAAAGACAATAACAACAACAACCAAGTGAAGGGAAGAAAATGAAATACTTAATGAGCATTTGATTAGCAGTCCATGAGCAAAAACCAAGGTAGAGTAAGATTAAAGTAGTCTGATCACGATCTCCAAATAAGTGTCAGAATTTCAGAGTTTGCTCCACAAAATTTTCTTCAACCACTAAGACATTTTAAAATGAGCTATGTCAACTATGTGCGGTAGATATAACTTCTGTTTTATAGATGTGAAAATTGACCTTCAGAAGGGTTAAGTGACTTTCTCAAGTTCACAGAGCTTTCAATTTCAGACCCAGCTTTTTTTTTTTTTGTCTTTTTTCGTGTCTGGCAACGGATCGCAACCCTCAGTGTCGCGCC
>NW_007736531.1:54930-63242 GCF_000696425.1 Galeopterus variegatus
GCTCTCTCCCATCCCCACAAATACTTTTCCATCTTTGCTAGTATGGATTGGGAGAGATGGGGTACCATTGAAGGGATCCTAAATGTTTAAAAAGTTCCCAGCAACCTCTGGTAGCATCGTTCAAGCCCTCTTTCCATCTTTATCCAAACTCAGAATGTCTAGGATAAGATGGTGAGTCCTGGAGTTCTTGGCTTTAAGACCCAAATCTAAATACAAAAAGGCTTGCAACTAAATATCTGAAACAATTTCATTTGAAGCATCCTGTTTGTTCTCATAAGTATACTCTGGTTAAAGCATGCAATCTGATTTAGTTTCCAAAGATGTTTGCTGTATACACTGACAGAATTAGTGACAGCTGGGGAGGGTCAAGGGGAAGAAACCCTAAAAGTCACTATATTAATTTTCTAGGGCTGATATAAGAAAGTAGCAGAAACCGGGTGGCTTAAAACAATAGAAATTTATTGTCTCAGTTTTGGGGGCTATAAGTATGAAATCAAGGTGTGATTAGGACCCCACTCCCCTTGAAACCTGTAGGGAAGAGTTCTTCCTTGCCTCTTCCCAGCTTTTGGTGATGGTTGTCAATCCTCGGCATGCCTTGGCTTGCAGGTACTTCACTCCAGTCTCTGTTTTGTTGTCACATGTCTGTTTTCCCTCTGTGTCTGTCTTCACACAGTGCTCTCCCCTCTCTTATAAGGACACTAGTCATACCGGGTTGAGTCCATCCTACTCCAGTATGACTTCATCTTAACTTATTACCTCTACAATGACCCTATTTCCAAATAAAGTCACATTCTGAGGTACTGGAGGTTAGGACTTCAAGATATGGGGGCCGGGGGACACAATTCAACCCATCACAGTCACAATTGCAATTCCTCACCCTCAGTTTTCCTTTTCTATTTTTAAGCTGAAAGAAATATTGCCTGGGCAGTTTTGGAGTGCAGGGATGATATTCTGAACACTAGAAATTACTCAGATTACTGACCCATTACCTGTAGTACAACTGATTTCTTTCTAGGGATAAAATTCATAAACAACCATGAACAATCTCACTGTCGTCACTGAGTTCCTCTTCCTTCGGCTGTCTGCTGACTGCCACGTCCAGGCTGTGCTTTTTGTGCTGTTCCTGGGGATTTACCTCCTGATCCTGATGGGGAATCTTGGGATGATCCTGGTGATCAGAGGGGATTCTCACCTCCATACCCCCATGTACTTCTTTCTTGGACACCTGTCCTTTCTAGATATCTGCTTCTCCTCAGTCACCATGCCTAAAGTGCTACAGAACTTCCTGACTCAGAAGAAAAGCATCTCGGTGTGGGGATGCATTACCCAGAGTTTCCTTTTTCTTCTCTCTGGGTGTACTGAAGCCAGTCTTCTCTCTGCCATGGCCTATGATCGCTATGCTGCCATCTGCCACCCTCTGCTCTACACCGTGGTCATGAATGGGCCTCTCTGCACTGCAATGGTCGGTGCAGCATGGATGCTGGGGTTCCTGAACTCACTAGTGAACAGTCTTGTCATCCTCAAGTTACACTTCTGTGGGTCCATCATCCCCCACTTCAGCTGTGAGCTGCCTTCACTCTTCCCTCTGTCCTGTACTGATCCCACTGCCAATATGTTACTTCTGTCGGGATCCAGTGCATTTCTGGGGCTGCTGACACTTCCCTTGATCCTCTTCTCCTACTCCAGAATCATTTCTGCCTTACTGAGCATCTGCTCCTCTGAAGGCCAAGGCAAAGCCTTCTCCACCTGCTGTTCCCACCTCACCGTGGTGCTCCTGTTCTATGGGACAGCTCTATTCAGGTACATCAGCCCTGCCTCGGGCTCAGTGTTGGAACGAGTGGTCTCCATTCAGTACAGTGTAATGACGTCTTTGCTGAACCCCCTCATCTACAGCCTGAAGAACCAGGAGGTGAAGGCAGCTCTGCAGAGGATGATGAGGCAGCAAATGTGCTCCACAGAGGAGGGAGTCTCTGTGTGGTGTTCAGCCAAAGGATGGGGAGGAGGAATCTTCAGAAATACCTTGAGAAGAAAAAAGACATTTTAGGTCAGTGGTTCTCAAAATGTCATCCCCAGACTAGCATCAGCCTCACCTGCAAACTTGCTAGAAAGGCAGATTCTCAGGCCCCACTTCAGACCTACTGAATCAGAAACTCTAGAGGAGGAGCTCAACAATCTGTGTTTTAATTAGTTAACCAGGTGACTACGATGCATGTTCAAATTTGAGAAACATTTTAGGCCAACCAATGTTAAGAAAATTGTCTTTGGTGAAAGATGGAATATCGATATCTCAAAATGAAGAATTCCTTTCAAATGAGTTGGTCAGTAAAGCAGTCAGGATGAGAACATTTGATTGTGATGTTATGATCTGTTTTCCTCTGCAAGACAGTAAAGGAGGAAAAAAACCCTGTAATTTTAGAGCATGAAGGGAAGGGGAAGAGCTGGGCATTCCACTGAGGCAGACTCAGCTCATTCCTTCTGCCACCATTTGGGAGTTGTTATTCTAAAAGACCCTTCAAGCAGCTAGCAAAGCATAAGGCCAAGGGACAGATGTTCCAGAACAGTAACTCTCACACATTCCTTCACCTCACAGGAGGGCATCTGAGGGCTTCAAACAGCTAGTGTGCCTGGTTAGAGGTCACTGGCTTGTGGCAGAGAGCAATGACAGGCTGAGGCTAAGGTGGAAGCAATAGTCCACATGAGATGCACTTCCCGTGTGAGTGCTTTCCACTGAAAACTGTCTGCTTCCTGACCTGGTTGCCTGGACTGTGCTGTCAGGAACCCTGGAGAGGGAACTCTTGCTTCTATAGGTTTGGCACAAGACTATTTTTTCCCCCATTCTTTTCTTGAGAACTCAATCTTTATTTTTAACTATAAATTGTATCACTATCATACTTACAAAATTGTATGCACACTTTAAAGAATGAAAATATATCAATCAACTATGTACTCATCCCCTGACTTAAGAAATAAAACATTTCCAGAGACTTAGAAGCCCCATATGTAGTCCCCACTAGATTGCTTTCTCCCTCTTCCCTCTGTTATCAGAAGTAACCACTGTCCTGCATTGTCCAGTACTCATTCTCTTGCTTTTGTTTATAGTTTACCACTTATTTGTTATCGCTATAGAAGATTGTTGAGTTTTGCCTATTTTTGAACTTGATGTAAATAGAATCAAACTATGTTTTCCTCTGTGACTTGCTTTGTTTACTGAACATTTTTCTTGTGTTTTTAAAGTATGTCTTTGCAATCAGCATATAGCTGCATTTGATTACTTTATCCAGTCTTAAAATCATTTTTTTAAAGAGGAGAGTTTAATCAATAAACACCATTGAATAGCAATTGTTGGATGCAATGATTTATGTATGTCAATAAGATCAAGATTTTTCCCACTCTTGCATATACCTACTGATTTTTGTCTGCTTTTTCTATCAGATTGTTATCAAGGGTGGGATACCAAGGGTGGAATTTGTCTATTTCTTTTTTTTTTCTTTTTACTTCATATATATATAAAAACTTGATTATTAGGTGCTCTGTCAGTCAGCTGTTGCTGCATAACAAGTGTATTAGTCCATTTTCTGTTGCTTATAACAGAGCACCTGAAACTGGGTAATTTATAAAAAGATGGAATTTAATTCTTAAAATTTGGAGGTTGGGAAGTTTATGGTCCAGGAAGCACTTCTAGTGAGGGTCTTCTTCTATAGCAACTCAAGGTATCAAATGGTGAGAATGGTCTGAGCAAGAGAGCCAAACTTCTCACTCACTCTCCTTATAAAGCCATCAGAACCATGCCCATTACTCCATGAATGGATCAATCCATTCACAAGGGGACAGTCCTCACAATCCGATCATCTCTTAAAGGCCCCACTTATCAAATACCATAATTGGATTCCCACCCTCTTAGCACTGTTACAATGGGAGTCAAACTTCAGTGAGTTTTGAGGGGACATTCAATCCACAGCAACAAGCAACCACAAAATCTTAGTGGCATACAACTGCAACTAGTTAGGTTTCTCAGTCATATGTATATAGATCAGCTTAGTGTTAGGCTGAGGTCTGCAAGTCAGCTGGATTTGGTTGTTGGCTGTGGTCTGTTCCATGTCTCATTCTGGAGCCTAGGTTGAAGGTGCCTACCAGGGTCACACTCTTGATATCACGGAGATTAGAACACTTAGAAAGAAAAAAGGAAACATGCAATGCCACTTAAAGCCTAGCTTCAGAGCTGGCAGTCTGTCACTCTGCTTATATTTCCTTGGACAAGCCTAACATAAATGAGATGGGAAAGTGTTTTCTCCCACAGAGGGGTGGGGTTGAGGGAGGTACATAGTGGATATTTTCCAAACAATAACCTAACCTACAACATGTGCTTACAAATTTGGAATGGTTATATGTTCTTGTTGGATCGATTCTTTTATAGTTATTAAATGTGTCTTATATCTCTACTAATTTTTTTTGTGTTAATCTTATTTAGATATTAATATAGTTAAACTAATGGTTTTTTGGCGGGGGAAGTTAGGTTTTGCTTGGTATATGTTTCTCATCCTTTTACTGTCATCCTTAAGTGTCTTTATATTTTAAATATGTCTATTATAAGTAACATATCTTTGCATTTTGTTTTTTAATCCAATATGGGAATCTTTACCTTTTAACTGGGATGTTTAGTCAATTTACATTTAATGTAATTATTCATATATTCTGATATAAATTTACCATCTGACTGTTTTCTATAATCTCCATCTGTTCCATATTCCCTTTTTCACTCCTTTCTTGTCTTGTTTTGAATTTGCTAAGAATTTTTATATTACAATTTTCTTCTGTACTAACTTATTAAATATACTTTTTCCCACTATTTCACTGGTGGTGCTAGAGATTACAACATGCATTCTTGTCTTATTATAGCCTATTGTAAAGTAGTACTTTTGTTACTCTCCAAATAGTGCAAGGACCTTGGTATCTTTTAATTTTATTCTCCTTTCCTGCCTTTTGTGCTATGGCTGGCATGTGTGTGTGTATACATGCATATTTTTAATTTCACATATATTTAATTGTATATATATATATATATATATATATACACACATAGAGAGAGATTTAATTCTCTCTATATTTCAAATATGTATTTAAATATATATTTTAAATATATTTTAATTGAAATCTATCATATTTTAAATATTTATTTAAATTTATGTTTTTTGGGATTAGGTCCAGGCAAGATGGCTGACTAGAGATGTCTGGCACTCATCCCTCCCACAAAAAAGGACTAACACAACTAATACACAGCTCAAAATTGAGGAGAGGATCTGTGGGAAAGTGTGAGTGCAGCAAGAGACCGGTGAAATCCCCGTGGAGCATGAAAGCCCAGGATAGCAGCATAGAGAGGCGAGAAAAGTACACTACTTCAGCCACCAGGATGAGTGCAGGAGGGACTTTTCCTTGAGGTGATCAGGTAAGCAGAAGGCCCTCACCAACCTCCATTCTCACCACAGAAACCTGCAATTCCTGCTGGAGGAGAATATCACAGCCCTTATAAGCCCAGTGCCAAGTGTGGGGAGCTGCCTAGTATACATGCACTGTACCGCTCCAGAATAGGAGCACACATTGTGCCCTCCCTCCCTACGTCCACCTTCATGGCCCAAGCCATTGCAGTACTGCAGCATCCTGAAACCTTAGCTTCTGTTGGAACATGCCCTGCTCTGGGGCCAGTAGCTATTGCACTTCTCTAGCCTTAAGGTTCCTCTGTCATCCCAATGCACTCACATGAATGGCTACAATACCACGATCCTGGCAGTTTGGATCCTGGGCCCAGGAGTAGCTGTGGCTCCGGTTCTGTATGTCTGGGAATCCAACCCCAGGCCAGCTGAACTGAACTGCTGCACCTCACAACCTTGGCCAGAGATCAGACAGGTGGACCTGCCTCTCCTCCACCTCCAGCCAACTGAGCTCTGTGTGCCCATCCCACAACCTGAAAAAACAACTCTGGGGTTTCTACTCTAATGAAGGGTCCCTACCCTAATGAACATTCCCCTGAGCTGGTGAAGCTAAAGCATATTTGCACCCTCCAACAGGAGAAGTGGCTGGGCTGTTCTGCCCTTGGCAGGTTCCCTCTGTGATGTCACCCCAGGCCCAAGAAGTGGCTGGGTGGCCTTGCCATTGTCAGACACACTCCCAAGCCAACCCAGTGAAGTGTGATCTTGCCGCGCAGCCCTGAGAAGTAGCTAAGCAGCTCCACCCTTGGAAGATACATTCCCAAACCAACTGAGGAAGCACAACCTCACCCACAGCCCCAAGAAGCAGCTCAGCAGACCAGCCCCTAGAAGACCCACACCCAGCTAACCAAGCCAATATGTGTCTATACCCCAGACCCAGAGAAACAGCCTGGCTGTCCTGCCCCTGGTAAGCCCATCCCTGGTCAGAGAATCAGCAAGGTGACCCTATCACCAGCAAACTAGTCCCAGAGCCCCTAATAGGTCACATGCTTAGCCTGAGAATCAGCCCAGCACCCCTTATATGATATATAGTTTGCAAATATTTTCTCCTATTTTGAAGGTTGCCTTTTCATTCTCTTTTTTGTTTCCTTTGCTGTACTGAAGTCTTTTAGGGTCCATTGACAGATGACTTGATAAAGAAAATGTACATACGATGGAATGTTATTCAGGCTTAAAAAGAAGGAAATCCTGCCATTTGTGACAACACAAATTAACCTGGAGGACATTATTCTAAGTGAAATAAGCCATTCACAGAAGGACCAATACTGCATAATTCCATTTATATGAGTTAATTTCCAAAAAAAAAAAAAATAAGGAACTCTTACAGCTCAGTAGCAAAACAAAAACAAAAACAAAAACAAAACGGTCAACAGGTATATGAAAAGATTCTCAACATCATTAACTATCAATGAAACGAAAGTCCAAACTGCAGTGAGATATCACCTCACACCTGTTAAGATAGCTACTATCCAAAAAAAAAAAAAAAAAAAATTAAGGGTTGGCCAGTTAACCCTTGTACACTGTTGATGGGAACAGAGAAGGGTACAGCTGCTATAGAAAACAGTATGGAGGTTTCTCAAAAAATCAGAAATAGAACTACAATATGACCCTGCAATCCCTCTTCTGTTATTGTTGTGAAGTTGCTCACACAGAGGAATTCAAGACCAACATCAATATTACAGCTTTCTATTGGTCAACAACTCTTTTCGGTGTTACAGCTTTTTATCACTTGCAACCAAGGAGAGAAGGAACATCAAGCTCCAGTCTCCCCCAAGGATGGAAAAGGCCCACCTTATATAGCCAAAAACTTCCCGCCCAAGTTCCCATTTAGGTCCTCTTATGCAAACGAGGGATGCAAGTCTGTTAGTTCTGATTGGTTGGCTATGGGACACAGCTCATTGGTCAATTCTGGAGCCTAATTTGCATTCTGCCCTCGGGGCACTGCAAAACCGCTGTTACTTTCCCTCAGCACAGGGTGCAGGAAGCAAGTTAGGTTACAGAACCTAAAGTTTGTGATTAAAGCAGCCAACCATAAAATTCCTAAAACAGTCTCTCTAGTGGAAGGGGGCAGGTTTGACAATCAGAAATTGTGAGGTTCCCTGCTTCAGTATATATCCAAAGGAATTGAAATCAGGATCTTGAAGAGACATCTGCATTCCCATGTTCATTGAAGCATTATTCACAATAGCCAAGTATGTTTTGTACATTTTAAACAATCTCATTTATTTATTATAACAAACCTGTAAGTGGGAGGTCCCTCTTTATAAATTAAAAAAAAAAAAAAGGGTTGCAAAGGCCACTAACTTGCCTGAAGCCACTAAGCCAGTGAGTAACAAGGTCTCTCTCTCTCTCTCTCCTTCTCTCTCTCTCTCTGTCTTGCTTTCTTGCTCTTGTAGAATTTGTTTTATCATTTTATCTTCTACAGTAAACTGAAAACAATACATTTAGAATTTCTGCTTTTAAAATGATACATTTAGCACATGATGCAGTCTCTCATAGGAGACCCAAATCCTTCCAAAATATACCTACGGTCGTTAAGACAGTATAGTGCTATTGTAAGATCAAATAGATCAAGGAATGGAATAAGAAACTTAGAAATTAAAACTAATAAATATTAAAAATTTAGAACTCCAATTCTAAAATCTCCAAAAATCTCTAACACCAAAACATTTTTTTCAAAACGAATGTGGAGGCAAAACTGAAAGTTAAGTGACATGAGGCTATTTGTGAACTTAAAAAAAAAAACAACCCCCCTCCCCCCCCACTTAGGGCCGGCCCCATGGCTCACTCGGGAGAGTGCAGCGCTGGTAGCGCCGAGGCCACAGGTTC
>NW_007736532.1:0-583 GCF_000696425.1 Galeopterus variegatus
TACCAAACATTCAAAGAGGAATTGACACCGATTCTTTACAAACTATTCCAAAAGACTGAAAGAGATGCAAATCTCCCAAACGCATTCTATGAAGCAAACATCACCCTGATACCAAAACCAGGTAAAGATATAACCAAAAGAGAAAACTACAGGCCAATGTCCTTGATGAATATACATGAAAAAATCATCACTAGCAAACAGAATACAGCAACACATACATCAAATTATTCACCACGATCAAGTGTGATTCATCCCAGGGAGGCAAGGTTGGTTCAACATATGCAAATCAATAACATATTTATTAATATGTGATACACCATATTAATAAAATGAAACACAAGGACCATATGATCATCTCTATCGATGCTAAAAAGCATTTGATAAAATTCAACACTCATTCATGACAAAGACCCTCTATAAGTTAGGTATAGATGGAAAGTATCTCAACATAATTAAAGCCATCTATGATAAACCCACTGCCAATATGATCCTGAATGGCGAAAAGCTGAAAGCTTTTCCTTTAAGAACAAGAACTAGACAAGGATGCCCACTCTCAGCACTCCTATTCAACATAGTTTTGGAA
>NW_007736532.1:2553-3193 GCF_000696425.1 Galeopterus variegatus
AAGATGGAAAGATATCCCATGCTCTTGCATTGGAAGAATCAACATAGTGAAAATGTCCATATTACCCACAGTGATATACAAATTCAATGCAATCCCCATTAAAATTCCAATGACATTTTTCTCAGAAATGGAAAGAACTATCCAGACATCTATATGGAATAAGAAAAGACCATGCATAGCCAAAGCAATGCTGAGCAAAAAAAATAAACCTGGAGGCATAACACTACCTAACTTTAAACTATACTACAAAGCTATAATAACCAAAACAGTACGGTACTGGCATAAAAACAGAAACACTGATCAATGGAATAGAATAGAGAATCCAGAAATCAACCCACACACTTACTGCCATCTGATCTTTGACAAAGGCACAAAGCCTATACACTGGGGAAGAGACTGCCTCTTCAGCCAATGGTGCTGGGATAACTGCATATCAATATGCAGGAGTATGAAACTAGACCCATACCTTTCCACCTATACCTCTCACCATATACTAAAATCAACTCAAAATGGATTAAGGATTTAAATATACACCCTGGGCCGAGCCCGTGGCGCACTCGGGAGAGTGCGGCGCTGGGAGCGCAGCCGCGCTCCCGCCACGGGTTCGGATCCTATATAGGGATGACCGGTGCGCTCACTG
>NW_007736532.1:4086-40564 GCF_000696425.1 Galeopterus variegatus
AAAAATAAATAAATAAATTCACACACACACACACACACACACACACACACACAAACCAGGTTGGGGGAAGAAGACATAACAACCACAATTCCTTGAAGTTGATACTACAAGCAAACAGAAAGGACATTGTTGGGTGGGAGGGAGGAGAGGGAGGAGGGTGGAAGGTTTCGGTAATGGGCCACAGTAATCAACCACATTGTATATTGACAAAATAAAATTTAAATAAATAAATAAAATGGTAAATTAAAAAAAAAATTAAAAGCTATTGGTAGAAACAGCCAGAGTAAACTACTCTTTGTAGAAGATGGACTCTGGAGGGAACAAAACAAAAGTCACATTCGCTTCCTGTGGACAGGATATGGATCCCAGGGAAGATGCAGGCCCGAGCCATCCAAGAGTAACCCTAGCAAAGGAACGGACTCATGGAAGACAGGGACAGATGGCCAGAGAAAGGAGGCATCACCAGTGACATGGTGAGATTGGGGGTGGGAGGAGCCATAAAAATAGCACAGGAGCAAAGAATCAGCCCTTGTAATTTTCCAACCTGTGGTAGGCAGAATACCAACCCCCCTCAACAGATGCCTACCACCCTAATCCCTGAATCCTGCAAATATGTTCTATTACATGGCAAAAGGGACTTTACAGATGTAATTAAGGTGGCAAACTTTAAAGGAGGAAACCTTAAAATAGGGAAATTACCACACGAGCCCTTAAAAGCAGGAACTTTATCTGAATGGAGACAGAAGAGTGATTTAGCATAGGGAGAAGATAGAAAAATGCTAAGCATGAGATGGATTCGTTGCACCTGAGTTGTAGGGACACACATGAAGGACTGCAGAGACCTCTAGAAGCTAAGGGAGACCCCAATCTGATAGCCAGTAAGGAAATGAGGGCCTCAGTCCTACAACTGCAAGGAACTGGATTTTGCCAATAACCTGAATGAATTGAAGAAATTCTTCCCAAAGCCTCCTAAAAGAGCTCAGCAAGCTGACACTGCTTTCAGCTTTGTGAAACCTACAAAATCACTCAAGCCAATCTGGATTTCTAACCTACAAAACTACAGTATTTTTATGTTGTTTTAAACCACCAAATCCATGATAATTTGTTTACATTAGGAATAACTGTTTTCAATGAGAAAGTAAAATAAGGGAACTTCAAAAGGTTCACGGAAAATAGAATTAAAAGATAACACAAATCTGTCCATGAACTTTTGAAGTCCCCTCATATGATATCCTAGGGCACCAATGACAGGTTATAAATATCCCAAAAGTCAGCAAATGCTTATTCCTCCTCCCCCCACCTCCAATTTAATCCTGAAAAAGACAGATTCAGTCTTGAGTAGGGAAGAAAAGTAAGGTGGAAGAAAGAAGGAAGAGGCCAACCACACCCCCAACAATGGTCCCTATTGGAGTCTAGAAATGTATCAAGCTTGAAAGGGGGAAAAGGAAAAACTTTCTCTGGATGAAAATTAAGTTATTTATATTAAGTTAGGTTTTAATTATTTGAAAGCAACAGGAAAGCTCTGAGACCTGCCTAGAATTTATCCAGGATCAGGAAAAAATAAGTTGAGAGGGCTGCTTGCTTTAACGTCGCAACAGATGGAATAAGTCACTTCCAGCTTGTGCCTATCATGTTCACTTCATTCAAAAAACCACTTACATATATCTACAATGAGTTCAAGAGAAATCACTGAGATTGATCAAAGTTGTATGTACTGTAGGGGAATTGTAGAAAATTGTAGGGGAATTGTAGAAAAATATATACACAGTTTTGTAACAAACACTTGCTAAAAACATTTCAAGTAAAGCAGCTTCTAAGAGGCCATATAAAGGTCAGGCAGGCCCGAGCACACTAAAAATTCCAAGAAGGGAATGACCCCCACCTGGTTCCAGGAACTGACTAGTTCCTTATCTAACGGCCACCTGGCCAGGCCCCAGGGAAGATAAACGATTGAGAAATGCACCGTTCCTTATCGGGGTACCAGCCTGCTAAAACCCACCTGTAAATCTAAAGGTGCCACAAATCTATCGGGGTACCAGCCTGCTAAAGTCTACCCATAAATCTAAAGGCATCATAGATAACCAACAACTCATCCTGTCACAAAGGTCTGTCCAGAAAAACTGTATAAAAGGTGCTTGTGTTGTAAGCTCAGGGTCGCTTCTGTCCAGGAGACTAAGTGACCCCAGCATGCTGGAATAAAACTCCTCTTGCCTGATTGCAACGGTCTCAGTCTCGTGGTCTTTGTGAAGTGAGCCGTCCCTGCAAGTGTGAGATTTGTGCGTGGTGCATGGGTCTTACAGTACAATGATGAACACAACTATTCCACATATCTCAGATCCACAGA
This sequence comes from Galeopterus variegatus, assembly GCF_000696425.1. NCBI lineage: Eukaryota > Metazoa > Chordata > Mammalia > Dermoptera > Cynocephalidae > Galeopterus > Galeopterus variegatus. The sequence continues at coordinate 6,431 of NW_007736532.1, forward strand.
GAAACCAAGATGGGCTTTCAGCTGAAAATTGGGCTTTCAGCTAAAAATTTGCCATTCACCAAAAGACAAACAGGAAAAAAGCCCTTAAGAAGAATAACTAAAAATTCATCACTACTTTAAGAAAGCACAAGGAAACTAGACTGTTATCCAGAGACCAAGTAAATCAACTTCCTAAGTAAAAGAAAAATAAGTACAAATGTTTAAGTATGACATTGTACTTTGCATTCATTAAGCAATCAAGTCAGCAGTCTTTCAAAGGAATGTCTTGAAGAGGAAAACATGTTCTTCAAAACAAAGTTTTTACTTCATGTAAAAGAAGATAAGAACAGTAATTATTTTTAAAATCGCATAATGTCAAAATGAAGAATCTAGATACAAATTTTAAACATATAAAACCTATGTAGGCACAAATGCTGAAGGTTAACGTGGCTGATTATTGAACGCTGCTTTCTTAAGAGAATTTTTATTAATAAAAATGTTACAGATATATACAAGCCAAAAATCAAACCAGTTTAACCTAGCATTCTCCACATAGAAACAGCTTTAAGTTTGTCAAAAAATGTGATGCCCTGAAAAGCCTGAAAAATATCAGTAATTCACATCTAAAGAAGGAAAAAACTCTTCTCAGCTACAGAGACCTTTCAGCTTCAGAATCAACAGCAGGTTTTCCTACCGAGTGTTGTGATATACTCAAGGAATCGGTAAGGGAAGGAAAGAAACTGTTCCCTATTTTTTAAAAAGATAATAGTTGTGACTAACTCATTGCTTAGCAAATTGGACAGCCCTGAGAAAGCAGCAATTTCATTTTACTTCTGCTAAGTGAGGGTTTGATTACAAAAGATCTGCTGCCAACTGGAGACCTGTTTAAGGTTTAACAAGTGATCCAGCCCAGTTATTGAAAACGTATTTTGTAAACACTTCAAAAATGCTGTCATCTGCCCAGTACATACTATTAAAGTATAAACTATATTCAGTACTTTCTCGGTAGTTGCACTTTTAACTGCTTGTGGTAATAGAACATGGCATCCACAAATGTTTAACATCAACTGGCTACTTTACTTACTCACATGGCACCTGCAATTATGATAAAAAAAAAAAATTTTTTTTTTAAATTTAAACAAAGTGGGCACAAGTGAACCATAAAAGTAGCATTCCAGAATCTCATGGCTAATTTACGTGAGTGGTTCCACTTATGGTGCACGGATGAAAGGGCACTTTATCACCTGGAGTCCTCAAGGGTAGTACTGAAGAGAGATACCGACACACAAGCCTCATTAACAGAGGCAAAAACTAGCAAAAAAAAGGTTAAGTTTTCTTTGTTCCTGGCTGAGATTATAACAACTCATGGTGCCTAAAGAGTGAATAGAGTTATAAATGTGTGTTAACTTAAACCAAAATTAGCAATTCATCAAGAGCTGTAATAATAGATGTTTCCCAAGCCTGGGATTCATGCAAAAAAATACTAATAAAATATATGCTCAATAATGAAAAGCTAGGAATTACTGACAGTTATTAAAAACCTGATGAAGACACAAATAGGCATTTTTTCTTTTTGGGGTTTTGTGAAGCTTCATATGTAACACTGAATACAAATACTTATGATGAATAGAAAAGAAGGAAGTGTAATGGCAAGTACATTGTTGATTCCAGCTGAACAATGAAGAGACCAGCTACTAACATTTCTCAAATTTCATGCACATCTTATACTTTAAACTAAATAGATGAATGCAATAATTTTCCTAAAGTTTAATAAGGCTGTCAAAACCAATAGGTGAAAGAATTGATATGTACAAAATAAATCATGTCTCAGAAATAATACACAACTCTTCTGAATGACATACAAAATCCTCTCATAATCTTCCCCAAGTTATCATTCCAATCTATTTCTTGCAAACTCTCATTGACCCTCCCTGAGCTACTTCTTCCCTAGCTCTACGTCTTTGTTCACTGCTATTTCCTCCATCTCCAGAGAATGTCCTTCCCTCTGCTTATCCAAATCCTATCCCGACTTAAGACCTGGCTCTAGTTCACCTTCTCTACTAAATTTCCCTAAACCACTATAATATCCATTTTTATTTCCCCTGAAGCTAAATAGATATCTCAAAAATTAAAATAATTTCTTCCTACTCTGAACTTAAAAAGAACTTAATTATTAAATATTACCTTCTGGCATTTCTTACTCATTTAATTTTTCAAATGTTTGTTTTGAATCCTAGGAGATAAGCAACTTGGGGGTTGGAACCATATATGTAAATAAATCTATTTAGATGAAATTAGCATCAATTTGTGGTAAACGGTAAATATACTTAACATATATGGATTATTGGTAAAATTAGTTCAGCCGGCCTAAGAGGCGGACTATGTCAGTCAGAGAATCACCGTTATTTAGAATCAACTGAAGAAGGCCTCAAACACCACCATGTGTCTCTACCAGAAAAGGCCCACTGTAAAACAAATGAGTTCAAGTCAATAGACATAACTGTTGCAGGACCATAAAGAACATGGTTATCCAAAGAACTAAGAAAGGAACAAAACAAGTAAGGTCAAAAAAATGAGAACACTTAATGCAAACAGCAGAGCACTGTGAACCATCATTCTAAAATCAACTGAACCCAAACAGACCACTTAATAACCTACTTAAGACAAAAATATACCACTTGATACTTCAGAGTGTTTGTTTTTATATAATCGGTATAAAACTAAAAACTGGTGTAATGTTTTTCTTCAGATTCTTATTTTAGTAATCCAAAAAACCTCTATAGCAAAAGTGCTATCTTAAATGACATCAGATATCACCCTATGGAACATGAGTTCCAAATATGCTTAGTTCCATTAACATGAGCAAAAGCTAAGGATTCTTCCTCAAACATTTTATAAAGAGTCAAAATTCTCACCATCATCTTTTCAAAAAGTTCTAAGAGTTCATTCTCTGATAGTGGCTTTGGAATGTTTTCCATCATATCGAAAGATGCTGATGAGCAATCATTGCTTGCAAATGCAGTTTTCAGGTTGGGAAGTGGAGGTCGGTCTTTCTTGGTCCCTGGAATTCTTATGCTGGCAAATTTGTCCAGCTATAAAGAAAGATAAAATAGCACACATTTAAGTTTTTCCTTTCCCAACATTGATCTAATGCCAAAAATGGACAAGCAAACAGGGCCAGTCACATCATAACTGTGATTTTGTCAAAAGGCATTCAGCATAAATCTTTAAAATTAAGAATAATAATAAATATAAAAAATAGTAAAAGTTTTTCAGTAACCATCCTATCTAAAGACAGAATAGAAATCAGACAATCTCAGAAGATTCCTTCTAATCTTAAAATCATACAGTTATAGATTTGAGATTCTAGTGATCGATGACTGTACTTTATAGATTAGCAAATTAAGCAGTATTACAAAAGTAATTTAGCTAATTTGGTGGTGGCACCAAGCTAGTACTCGGTTCCCTGCCCCCCGCCCCCTCTTGGCCCCTTTATCCAGTGCCCTTTTCATAATGCATACTATCTCCTGGAGCCATATGATTTAGGAATTTTAAAAATTGAATTCTACTTATTATAGCTTGGCCTGATAAACAATACATTTCTCTTTGGTGAAGCTGTTCTGTATTTGATCTTCTTGAACATCTACAGAGCAGGGTGGTTAAAGCCTTAGGAAGTAAAGCTAGATTTCTGTTGTAATGAAATTTCTTCTACAGCTAAATCATCGAATAGTTTGCTAATATCTGAAAATGCATAGATATTAGTTCACAAAGCTAATTATTCCTCCATTCAAAATTGTTTGAATTCACAAGTTCTATTCCTCACAAACAACCCAGAATCATATGTTTCAAGACTCATACAATGTTTCAACAACCAAAAAGACAAAAAGTCTTAAACTAGGTATTACTGATTGTGCTCTTTAAAGTATACTTCTGAAGTATACTTTAAAAAGTATAATCCATAATTCTGTGAATTGTTCATCATTGCTGTATATATTATTAAGCTACTGTTTTCACCATAATACTTATAGTATTCTTCAAATAATGAGATGTAAAGATAGCTAAAAACACAAAGAAACTTAAAAGAATTAAATACGGGGAAGTGACAAGCAGCTCTTATCCCTAACAAACAGTTGGAAAAGAAGAATAAGTTAAACAAGGGTAAAGAAAAACCAGTCAAATTTTTAATGAACTGTTGATAGTTGCATGGGTGCTGGCATAAGGGATTAGAATTCCAAGGAGGCCCAATCATGAAGCTCCAGCCATCAATCTGCACCCACCTACCAGCACGTTTCCTCAAGTCTTCACCAACTACATTGGACCAGAGGAGGAAAGTTGACTGAGATCACCCCTAAGGCATGACAGGCCTCTACCAAGTGCAAACGCCTGCCCCCCAAAGGCTGTGGACTAGGCAAAAGACCTGAGAGAAATCCCCATGACACATTCCAGGCCATCAAAGAGTACATGACAGCTGCTGTCTGGAGGCTGGGGCAGGATACTAGGTCAGAGAGAGATTTCCTGAAGAAACAGAGAGCCGGAAGTGGAACTAAAAACAAAAAGAGAACTCTACATTAACCTTTAAAATGGGCATCAGGACATTAAAGCAGAAAGAAAGCCTACAGTTTTAAAAGCTAGTAGCTCAGTTGTAAAGTTAAAAAATAGATTACCAGATTCTCATTAATGCTCAGATCCCAAGCCCTCCAAACATGTGAAGCTATGAATCAAACTAAAGCAGCAACAAAGCCCAGACACAGCTCAATTAGAGATCAAATTTTCTGTGCCCATACTCAAGCAGCCTGAAAGAAGAGGAGCATGCCCTTTCTTGGGAGAAAATATGACTTACTTCAGTTTCCACTGTACTTAAATAAAATGTACCCTATACAATCAAATATTGCTAGACACACAAAGGGGCAAGAAAATGTGATGCACAGTCAAAAGAAGCAGACCTAAAGATGGCTCAGATGTTGGAATTACCCAATAGGCAGTTTAAAATAATAAGAATAATAAAAATCCTAAAGGATATAATGAAAAGAGTGGACACCACACATGAGAAATAAGGAATTTCAACAGCAGAGTCAGAGAAAGTAAGGAAATAAAAAAAAGACTGATTAGAAATGAATATATCAGAAATAAAGATTTCATTAGATGAACTTAGTAATCTTGACATAGCTGAGGTAAGAATCAGTGAACCTAAACAAAGATCAATAGTAAGTGCTCAAACTGAACCACAAAGAGAAAAAGAACAGAAAAACCAAGATCTGTGATACAATATCAAATGTTGTAACACAAGTATAATTGGGGTGCAGAAAAGAAGGTAAGAATAGTCCAGAAATATTCAGGGGAAAATGACTGTGAAGTTTCCAGAATTTACACACACACAGGAGAGATCTTCGATAAGTTCATGGAAAGATTCATATTATCTTTTAACTCTATTTTTCCATGAACTTCTTGAACTCTTTTCATATGTCTTCACATACAGATCCAAGAAGCTTGGCAAAAGCCCAAAAAAAAGACACACATACACACACACAAAAATCCACACACCTCAGAACATCATAGTCAAACTGCTGAAAATTAAAAATACAGGGCAAACCATAAAAGTGCATATTATACATAAGAGAAAAAAATGAAACAATATGACAGCCAATTTCTCACCAAAAACAATGGTGGCAAAAGACAATGGAAAGACATCTTTAAAGTGCTGAAATTACTCTTATGCTGGGATTCTATATCCAATGAACATATGCTTCGTAAGTAAAAGCAAAATAAAGACACATTCAGATAGACAAAAACTTAGAGAATCTGTCTCCAGCAGACCTGTACTACAAAAAATGTACTCTTATGCTGGGATTCTATATCCAATGAACATATGCTTCGTAAGTAAAAGCAAAATAAAAACACATTCAGATAGACAAAAACTTAGAGAATCTGTCTCCAGCAGACCTGTACTACAAAAAATAAGTAAAAGCAAAATAAAAACACATTCAGATAGACAAAAACTTAGAGAATCTGTCTCCAGCAGACCTGTACTACAAAAAATATTAAAGAAGTTTCAGGGGCCGGCCCGGTGGCGCACTGCTACAGTGCGCTGTTTGGGAGCGCGGCGGCGCTCCCGCCAAGGGTTCGGATCCCACATACAGACCGGCCGCTCACTGGCTGAGCGAGGTGCGGGCGCAACACCGATGGTTGCGATCCCGTTGCCGGTCCCGGTCCAGTACGGGCACGACACTGAGAGTTGCGATCCGTTGCCAGTCACGAAAAAAGACAAAAAGGAAAAAAAAAAAAAGAAGTTTCAGGCTGGAGAAAAATGATACTAAATGGAATACTAGATCTACAAAAAGAAAGGAACAACAGAGAGTTTACTCTATTAGACATTAAAATGAGCTTCCTAGGACTTTCTTAAATAACAATCAAGTGGAGGAGACAAGTGCATAAACAGGTAATTATATAGCCATATAGAAAATGTAGCAAGAGGTATGTAGATTGTATTTAATAGCAAAGAAGAGTGCATCTAATTCACCAACATAAACATTCCCTGCTTTAGATTAAGCCAGAAACATAAAATTGTCTCCACATGAATATATGTCCAGAAGTTACTCTCCCTAAGTACATCTGTACCCTTTTTTTTTCTTTTTTTTTTTCTTTTTTTGGTGGCTGGTCAGTACAGGGAACCGAACCTATGGTCTTGGGGTTATAAGGCTGTGCTCTAACCAACTAAGCTAACCAGCCAACCCTGTACACTAATTCTTGAAATTTGTTTTAAAAAATAGGGAGACACCCAAAAAATTGTTTTCAAAATGGGACTGGGATCACTTCTGCACAGGTAATACCAGTTCCTGAGTGCAGAAACTATCCTGACTCCTCTTCACACACACATACAAAAAAAGCATAACTTAATTAATATGCCAAACTTATAATGAAGTAAAATTAAGCAAAACATCATTAACGCAACATCAATATTATAAATGTAAACATGTCAATAAATGGGAATAGTAAGCTTAAGCACTTCACAGGCTAATTTGTAAATGCCTAACCTAATGGTTCTATCAGTGACAGAAGACATTATAAAATTTTAGTTTTCACCAAAAAACAAAACATTTTAAAATAAGAATTTCAAAAGTCATTAAAATAACAATGGCTAATATTTACTGAGCCCTTTCTATATGTCAGGCACTAGGCTAAGAGCCCAAAATGCAGCATCAGGTTGAATGCATTGGTTTAATCCTTACAATGAGGAAACTACATGTCTAAATAATAAAGGACAAGCTCCAAAACACTTTTATACATATAAATTTCATATTATTCAGCTTATAAAATAGCAAAAAGGAAAAAAACCCAACCCATTATGTTTTTATAACTATATATCAAGTAATATAATTTGCAAAAATAACAATAATAATAATAATAAAATAGAATTTTAAAACCTCCCCCATATGCTTAGCACCTAAACTCTGGGAAAAGGTTGGATTTTACCCAAGTGGAAAAAACAAGCACACTACCACTAGCATAGTTAGCTAAAGGAAAGAGAGGAAAAATTAGCATATCCCTCTTATAGCTTCTAAATTTACCAATGTCCAAATAGCAATACGAGACATATAAGGATCAATCATTGTTTGATACTTTCAATATAATGCTTTTGTTTCCTTTCCCTGATTAGAAAGGATGAAGAACGAAATAGGAAAGGGCCATAGGAGGAAAATAAATACAATCCTCCTGTACCAGAACAGTAAATTCAATCTGTTGAATACCTCAGGTTTAAAGTAAAAGCATTCCCAGGTATGTGATGCTCCACTGAGCACTCCAGGAAGGTTGTAAAAATTCTGAGCACTATTACAAAGCTAGGTGCAAAATGAGCAGTACTAACAAATTATTTTAAATGTTCTAAAGTTTCATTTTTTAAGGAGATGCTACTATGATTCTACTCACAAACAGAAAAATCACTCCTAATTCATCTTTCATGGAATTGCACATACAATTTGCTGAAAGCAAGCCACAATACAACACACAAGCAAACTTTCAGAATACTCTGGTACATAAAAATATGATAGAAATCTCCACCACTGTAAGTTGGTTGTATCTGACAAATTGACTGAGGGTAGTTTGGGGGTTTTACAATATGTACACTTTTCATTTTTATACAAAAAATTCATAACTTTCCATGAAATTTTTCTCTTAAAGTTGAGCTAGAAATACAGCCCAGGCAGGTGAAGTACACAAAGAATTCCCCTTTGTTCAAGAATTGGTGGGCCGAGCCCATGCCACACTCGGGAGAGTGCAGCACTGGGAGCGCAGCAGCGCTCCCGCCACGGGTTCAGATCCTATATAGGGATGACCGGTGTGCTCACTGGCTGAGCGCGGTGCAGCCGGTCTCAAAAAAGACAAAAAAAAAAAAAAAAAGAATTGGTTAAACACGCATAAGACTGAGGGAATTCTATTATGATGTTATTTGGAGGTGCACCACACATAATTAATACAGCTTTGACTGTGTCTGGGGTATACTAAGTTTTATAAATTAATATCAGTTATCTTCAGGGGAAGTTAAATGAGCACCCTACTGAGTATTATCTCATACTGAATAATCACACTGATAATCAGTAATGACAGTTTAAATAAAATTAATTAAACAAAGAAACAGCCTCTAAAAATCTCTATCTGAATTTTCAGCTTAGTATAACATCGTAATAGTGAAAACTTTGGGGTTTTTACTCTTATACTTTAAATACCAACAAATCATTTATTTTTAATTTAAAAGAAAAGGAAAATATTGTAATTATTAGTCACCTTACAATATCACAAGTCTAAAAAACTATGTATGATAATAAACATACTTCCTTAGTACCCAGAAGGGAGTAGAAATTTCATACAATCTAGGAGTTATTAAGCAAACAAAAGTTCCTTTTAATTATAAAATCAATTCTATCTGAATGTATACTTGAAATACAATATATTAAATATATTTATTTACTATAATTTAGTACCCAGAAGGGAATAGAAATTTCATACAATCTAGGAGTTATTAAGCAAACAAAAGTTCCTTTTAATTATAGAATCAATTCTATCTGAATGTATACTTGAAATACAATATATTAAATATATTTATTTACTATAAATAAAATATATTTTATTTTCTATCAATTTTCATGCAATCTCATATTTAAGAGGACACAAAAATCTAACAACTAAAATAGCTTGGCTTTTTAATTAGCTTTATTACTAACCGTCCAACTTGCTGATTAAAGCCATAGCTCCAGAGTCTGACCTCTGAATCCTGCGCAGCCACTTGCTTGCTGTGTTACCATAACCAAGCTATTTAAACCTTTCTTGACAGTACCTATCAGAGAGATGCACTAGCAGGAAATAAAACTAATACTCAGCTTTCAGCTTTGTGTTAAAAAACCTGAAAACTTCCCTGATCACTGTATCGAAAGTAGCAAATGCACACAGCTCTTCATATGTCCCTCCAAATGACTTATGAAAATCTAATTATTTTATCTATTTTGTGATTGTTGACTCTGTTTCTTTCCACTAAAATATAAATGGCATGTTACACAAACCATCACCTGTCTTTGTCACTGTAGTACCCATTCTCTAAGATGGCTCCAATAATCCTCTGACTTGTGTAACCAATAGGATGCTGTGGAAATTATGGAGTGTGCTAGGTCATAAAAGACATTACAGTTTTTGTCTTGCCCCCTCTTGAATCACTCACTCTGGGGTATGCCAGCTGCCAGATCATGAGAACAGTCCAGAATATCTAAGGCAGAGCAGGCCAGTTAGCTCAGTTGGCTGGAGTGTGGTGCAAGGTCCAGGGTTCAATCCCTGTACTAGTCAGCCGCCAAAAAAAAAAAGAATACTATTGAGCTAGGGCTAGGGACTGGAGCTCACAGAGCCCTCCAGCCCATTCACAAACCCTTCACATGCAGGTCTACGAGCTAGGTAACCAGCAAAAATGTCCTTGGAGCCTTGGTTGAAGAAGGAATAGTCTTTATTCTGCACACACAACACTATGAGCCAAGCAGTCCACAGAGAAACTCCAAAACTCAACCGCTACCAGCAAAGTCCAAAGAAAAACTGAAACTGAGCAGCTGCCAGCAGAATAAACATACTCTATGTTTAGATGTGAGCTCTGCTGGTCAGCTCTGCTTCACAAACTGAAGAACACACAATAGCAATAACTAAAAAGATACAAGGGTGCACATGTACACTAATTCCACCCACACAACATGCTTACAAGAAATGTGCTGCTTGACCCCCCAGCCAGACCTGAGCCGAGGGAGCCTGACTAAAGTATTCTATATTCCCCACAAATACCTAAGGGAAGGACTACATAACAAGAACTTGAGGCCTCCCACCAAAAGATAAACCGGTCTCTTGCCAATGGCCATTGTGAATGAGCCATCTTGAAAGTCCCAGTCAAGCCTTCAGATGACTGTAGCTCCAGCCAACATCTTCACAGTAAATTCATGAGAGACCCCAGCCAGAACGACCCAGCTAAGCATCTACCAAATTCCTGACCCACAGAAGCTATATGAGATAATAAATGTTTGCTGTTTTAAGTCACTAAGTTTCGGGGTAACTTGTTACACACCAACAGATAACTATTATAGTCAGTTATATATATTCGGCCTACAGCACAGTACTTGGCAGTTAGCTAGAAGTCAATTACTACTTGTTAAAGGTATGAATAAATAAAGCACTAGATGAGAAAATATATAAAATATGGTGCCATCCCTGCAGATGTTTACCACTTAAGGGAAAAAATATATGATAAAGAACTAATTATAACTTGAGGTAAAATATCCTAAGAACCCTCAAGAAAATCACAAGCCCAAGTGAGTTAGCAACAGATAGGAATGAATGATTAATTCTGGAGTGGAGAAAGAACCTCAAGACAGGCTTTGGAAAGGGCCTGTAAGGCTAATATGAGAATTATACAAGAGAGTACGTTTTAGCAGCTAAGCAGTATGCCTGCCTGTTCACGGTCTTTACTAAATGCTAGTGACTCCACCATTATAAAGATATATCCTGGGGAGAACTGGCCATTGGTTGTTTCAGGTGTGATAAGCTAACCACAGCAGTCTTAGGCCACGGTCTGATCACCCAGTAACAATCGCTACTATCCCATCAACTACTATATTCTGACTTCAATATTCCTTAATGTTACAAATGGGCTTTTCAGCTCTTAATTTGTATTTTAGTGAAATTTACAAAAAGTTATTTGCGCAGAGGCTTCTTTGAAAAGAAAAATTCCTGTCCCCACAGAAAAGTTACTTAATCATCTACTTATATTTTGTTCACATATAGGTTTTACATAGCATTTTAACTTTTTTAATGAGAAACATAATTATGTTCTTAAAATTTCTTTAATTTGCTTAGAAATTAAGTTACAACATGCAATATTTATTCCACAGCCAGCTGCCACATCATGGAGTAGCCTGTAGAGATGCCTGCAAAGGGAAGAACTGAGGCCTCCGACCGACAATCAGCACCAATTTGCCTACCCCAGTCCCATCAAGGCTTCAGATTGCAGCCTGAGCCAATGTCTTCATTACACTCTCATGAAAGAGCTCAAACCAGAGCCATCCTACTAAGCTGTTTCCAAATTTCTGACCTAAGAACCTGTGAAATATTAAGTGTTTATTCAATTGTTTTAAGCTACTAAATTTCAAGAAAATTGGTTACATAGCAATAGATGATTAATATAGAGCTCCTCATAGAATACTTTTAAATACCTAAAAGAAAATATATACAATTACAAAGAAAACTATTTCAAGTAAAATGGGTTATCGAAATATTAGAAAATAAATTTTAATATAGTAACAGATGTTCTTTAATGCATTAGATAATGAGGGGTAAAAAGTCTAATTTCAACATAATGTGAAATATAAACCACATTTTGAAATATCTTCAATAACTGCAATGTGCTTTGAAAATACATGTAATTTCTGTAGGTGACCTACCTATTTGAGTAGGTCAAATACTACTGTGGATTTTTTTTTTTTTTGGTATGCTGATAGTTTTTTGATTTTTCCCTATACTCATAATTTCACTTAAAGGTTACTGAAAATAAAGATTTAATCTTTTTTCAAGGACACCAGGAATTTTACCACAGACTCCTTGATGGTCCATGGACCCCAGGTTAAGAACCCCTAGTAGATGGATACAGAATGGTAGCAGAAGGAGTGGTGGAAAAGAAAAAATAACTCAAGTCCTAATGCCTTCAGTGAATCAGTGGGTGGGACTAGAAAACCTGCAGCTGAGACTAACAAGGAGGAATACAACAGGATGTATACTCTGATGGTTTGTGCTTCAAAAAGAGCTAGAAGCTTTTGAAGGAAGAAGCCACCAGGAAAATAAAGCCTCAAAGAACATCCAGGTTTCAATTAGAGCAAGAAGGAAGGAGAACTTTCAAAGATGACAGACTTTTGAGTTCCAAAGGGCAAAGTAGGAGGGTTTGGGAAGCCTGCAGGAGTTGAGAGATAGTGTCAGATTAGGAGAGCAAATGGACCTGAATGGAGAGAGAAGCAAAGAGGTGCTTACTGATGATATGAACTGATTATGACTTTTGATGCTGATTCAGGTCAGCTGAAAGGTGATTTGAATTGTGATAATCTTAATGAAAATGAATAAAGACATAAATCAAACCATGTGGACTGTACCATCTTAAGTCATCTTCTCTGTCCCTACTTTCCACTACCCTAGCTCAGGCCACTTGGATAACTGCTACAGCCTCCCAATTTGCCTCCATGTCTTCACTGCCCCTCTACCCCTACCACTCTGAGAAGTTCCTTACACAGACACCACTTTGATCTTACTGAAAATGCAAATCCAATCATGTCCCTCATTTCTGTACTTAAATCCTTTGAATAGTTTCCCATTGCTCAGAGGATGACATTCAAATATCTTACCACAGTTCAAAGGCCCATCTGAACCTTACTTCCTCTCCAGATAATCTTTTTTTTTGGGGGGAGGGGGGGTTGGCCAGTACAGGGATCACACCCTAGACCCTGGTGTTATCAGGACCACACTCTAACAAACCAAGCCAGCCCCTAGATAATCTCTTCACCACTCCACCCCCTACACTGTATGATCTAGATGTTAAGAAATAATCTAGAGTCCCCTAAACATGCACATGCTGTTCCTCATATCTAGAACCTATCCATAACTCATATCCCATCTCCTTTACCTGGCTAGTTTCAACTACATCTCCAGTTCTCAGTTTGGACTACAGCTTATGTAGAAGCCTTTCCTGACTCCGCAAGACTGGGTTAGATGCTCACAGACAGGTGCCTGCCATTGCATAGTATGCATACTACCCTGAAACTGTGAATATATGTTTCCTGAATAGGGTCGTTATTTTAGTCGCTAAACCATCCCTGGAACTTAGCATGGTTCTAAGCATGTATGGATGTTCTGTTAATATTTGTTCAGTGAGTAAATTAATGATTAGCTCCCTATCTTCCAGGATTGGGATACCTGCCATTGTTTCCTGCCTTGCTAAATCCTTCTCAACATATTTTAAATAAGGAATAATTAACACGACATATCAGGGAGAATGCCAAGTGTTATGCTTTTTATATATTCAATAAGAAAACCCAGATTCTTCCCAATGCTGATAACTCACAGAGCAGTCCCCTACAATAAAACAAGCATGAATTTCTTATTTAAAATTTCTTGGTTAAATTTAACACCATGATGTAAAGTAGTAAGAAATAACTATTCAAAGGGAAGAAACTCAAAATCACTAATGTAATATTCAAGAAACCCCAAAGTTATATCTACCCTCATCTACTCAAAGTACAATTCTAATTACACATATTCAAATATTAATACTATATACTTGAAACATAAATTAGCTCTGTAAATATTACAGTTTATTTTTAAAAGGCATATACCAATATTACCTATACACAAAAATCATCTGAAGACATCAACAACTGCTTTCTTCTTGCTAACCTGACATGCTTCCACTGGGAATACATTCCATTGATATCCCAGAAGTAAAATTATTACAGAGAAAAAAATTAAATAGCAATAGATGATTGCTGAACTCCAACTTGTCCTTCAAAACTCAGCTGAAAAATAACCTTCACTATCAAGTTTTCCCAAAGATCAAGTTGACCTTACTACTTCCACTGAACCCTATATACTGTTCCAGCCCCTATCACACTACACAAATACTGATAGTGTACACATCAGTTTCTCTACTGTTCCCAGAGGGCAGAGACATTATTGTCCATCTTCGTATTCCTATAACAGTAGGAGGCACTCAATAAATGCTTAATAAATGGGTGGGCAAAAGAATGAATAAACAAGTCTGCATACCCTACTACATCTTAGTATATTCAACTCTGAGAGCTCTTGATCTTATTCCCAAGTTTCTACTGATTAGAGTAGGAGCTCTCTAAACTATCCCATAAATATTTAAAGATTCTAAGAGAGTACTTAAGTATCACTACTGAAAATCTGAATACAGGAAGTCCTAATTAACTCATTAATAGGCTAAGAAAAGCCCACCTGACTTAGTGAATAGTTTAAATTTTATAGAACTTATTTTGATGTATCCTACTACATATATTCAGTTGCCCCAGTCCATGCTGGTATTTCTATTTCACACACAAAAAAGAGTTTATTTTGAACGTATAGTTTTATAGTAAAACTGGGGGTGGAGGGGAATATTACACTTTTTTATTTATTTTAGCTTACCAAAGAAAATATAAAAAGTTAATTAAAATGCAAAACGAACTTAAATTATAGTACAGAAAGCCTTACATACTACTAGGACAATAAGATAAAATTATTTTAAATAATACTTCTAGGTTTAATTCTTCTAAGGTTTGCTCTTTTTTTTTTTTTTACCCTCTCTTGCACAATGCTCATTTCTAAAGTCAATGATTAATGTTCTGCTACCTGACTTGCAAGTTAGGCACAAATTCAGATTGTTAAAATCATTTTATTTTCTTTAGTATAAATGATATCTAATTTAACATACATACCACAAGACACGTCACATCTAGTAGGTTCAGGAATAGTCAGTTTACAGTTAGACAAAGACCAGTCACGATAGGCCACATATATCTGGGAACTCATATTTGTGTGAACCAGTCTCACAGAAAATACTCAGGAATGTGCTGAAGTTGTATGTAACAGTTAGTTATACCAAGTGAGTCAGAAAGCCCAAAGAGAATTAGGAGGCAAGAGAACAGGGAGACAAAAGTTTCTCAAAGCACTCATTAGAACCCACCCCCAGACCAGGTAATATCTGCAGTGGCTCTAAGACCCCATTCCCAAGGGGAACTTTGAGGGGAACCAGGAAAGCCTGTACCCGTATTTGGGAACAGGTTGCAGTTGTTGCTAGATCTGTGAAGTACTTTCCATACAGAAAAGCTTTTCTCTGTACTTTGTGATTAAAAACATCTCATGTCCTTTACCTGTTGACATCTCTCAGTCAAACACATCACTATTCTTTTGAGATACACTTTTTTCAGTTTTGTTTACCTGAAAATTCAAAATAGCTCATTTACTTATTACAGAAGACTTCTTACAGTATGTCTTTACAATTATAATAATTTTCTCAGGAT
Source organism: Galeopterus variegatus (assembly GCF_000696425.1). NCBI lineage: Eukaryota > Metazoa > Chordata > Mammalia > Dermoptera > Cynocephalidae > Galeopterus > Galeopterus variegatus. The sequence goes on from NW_007736532.1 coordinate 21,988, forward strand.
TAAGGTCAATAGCTATGATACAATTTTTCACTGTCAATTTAAAAGTCAGGAGTCTGATATAGATGGCTTCAAGGGAAAAGCAGAAAATAATGAAGTATATGAGTACTTCTAGATTTACACTTGACAGTCTCAGTGGAGAAAGGGATAGTACTTAAATGGCAGTATAACACTCTTGATAAAGATTGTGTTTTGTGGGGCCAGCCTGCCAAATTTCCTGGCTTCCCCATATGACTTTAAACAAGTTACTTAAGCTCTTTAGTGCTTGTTTCCCATCTTCAAAAATGGAAATAAGAACAGTGCTTACTCGGATGCTTGTTATGAAAATTAAATGTGTTTATATAGCTAACATTTGGAATACTATTTAGCACATAGCTAACAATTTCATAGTTCTTACTGTAACTTAAAACACCTTCTAACCAGCAGCCCCAATTCCCTAGTTATGTTTTTACATTTCCTAAGTAAATTCTCCAGCAATTTATATAATATCTTTCTAATCCTTGGAATGTCCATGCATGTTGACTGAGAGATGCATATCAAGTTACAGACACAGGGTCCTACCGTGGAGGCCTTATATGCCATGTTAAGGAGCTTAGGTGCAACTAAGCAGCTTCAATTAAGCTAAAACATGACAAGATATGCAGTTTAGATAGGTCACTGACTGCTTTGCTGGAAGCTAGCTTTTTAGGGCTGTTAGTCCAGATGAGAGAAAATGAGGGGACTAGCAATCTGACAGAAGCAATTAAGAAAAGGAGATATATTCAAGAAAGAATCAGAAAGAAACACTGGAAGGGTGAAGCTTCCTTCTAAAAGAACATAGGAATAGAAACAAGTCTAGGAGGAAAGTAAGGGACTTAACTTGGGGCACGTAGAGTTTCTAGTATAGATGGGATGTCCATATGAAGATATGGACATCCATATGAAGATATGTCTCAATTGGAGGAAAAGGTCTGAGGCAGCGACACAGATGGTAGTTGCAACCTTCAGAGGTGATCACCCAAATAAAGCTCTATATACAGAGGAGAAGAGCAATAGCTTCAGGAAAGAAACCTGAGAAACAATAATTTAAAACAGGCAAAGGAAAAAATTACACAATAGAGATGGAAAGGGAAAGGTTAGAGGGGTATGAAACAGAGAAAATTTGGTGTCACAGAAGCCAAGAAATCTTTGTTCTTCAAAGAGGAAATTGAGTAGCTAAGTCCAATAAATTTCCAAGGACTAAAAACTAATGAATATTACTGGGAATAAAAAAGGTCATTCCATAATGATAAAAAGGTCACAAACACAAATGAATATGCGCTTAATAGCACAGCTTCAAAATACATGAAGAAAAAACTGGTAGAACTGCAAGAAGAAATAAATAAAATCCTAAATTATAGTTGGAGACTTCAACACTTCTCTCTCAATAATTGTTAGAACAAACAGACAGAAAGTCAACAAGGATACAGAAGATGTGAACAACCCTATCAACCATCCTGACCTATTTACTATCTATAGACAAACTCCAACAAAAGCAAAATACGCATGGAACATTCACCAAGATAGATATTCTGGAACATAAAACAAGACTTAAAAAACTGGAAAGGACTGAAATCACACAAAAGCTGGTCTGTTACCACCAGGGAATTAAATTACCAAGCAGACACAGAAAGATATCAGGAAAATTCCCAAATATTTAAAAATTAAATAACAAATACCTAAAGAACCTATGGGTCAAAGAAGAAATCAACAATAAATTAGAAAATATTCTTCACTGGATGGAAATGAAGACACAATATACCAAATTTGTGGGATGCAGCTAAAGCAGCTCTCAGAGAAAAATTTATAGCATAAAATTCTTATATTAGCAAACAAAGATCTCAAACCAGTGACTTAAGTTTCTACCTTAAGTCTGAAAAAGAACAGATAAAACAAAAAAAATAAAGATAAGCAAATAAATGAAAACAAAATAACTGTAAAGAAAATTAGTGAAAACAAAGCTGATTCTTTGAAAAGATCAATAAAATTGACAAACTTCTAGCCATTTTAATCATGGAGAAAAAAACAGAAAACACAAATTATCAAATCAAGATTGGAAATGGGGGCATCAATACAGATCCTACATTAAAAGGATAAGAAAATATCACAAACGACTTTATGTCCATAAATTCAACAATACAGATGAAACAAAAAAATTCCTTGAAAAACAAACTACCAAGGCTAACTTAAGAAACAGATTACTTAAATATTCCTATATCTAGTAACAGATATTTCAAAGAAGGAAACAATGGCTAATAAACACATAAAAAGATTTCAAAATTATCATTCATTAGGGGAAACAATGTCAGTTTCTTATAAAATTAAACTTACACTTACCATACGACCCCCCCCAAAAAATAAAAACATATGTCCACAAAAAGAATTGAACCCAAATGTTCAGAGCAGCTTTACTCAGAAAGCCAAAAACTGGAAACAACCCAAACTGTTCTATAGATAAACCAACTGTAGTATTACCAATGAGCTACACAAAAAAGCAACATGTGATCCCATTTATATGAAATTTTGGAAACTGAACTATAGTTCAAAAGCTGATAAATATCTGTCAAGAGCCAGTATGGGTGAAGAGAATTGACTACACAGGGGCACAGAGGGAACCTTTTGGGATGACGGAAATGTTTCATATCATGACTGTAGTATATACATAATTGTATACATCTGTCAAAATTCATTAGACTGCATCCTTAAAACAGGTGCATTACACTGTATGTAAATCATACCTCGATTTTAAAAAGTGTATATTACTAACCGTACCACTAATATTATAAATGCATGATTGACCAAGCACTCTTACTTAATTTGTCCCTTAAAACCTATAAACAGGGAGAAATGTTTCATATCATGACTGTAGTATATACATAATTGTATACATCTGTCAAAATTCATTAGACTGCATCCTTAAAACAGGCGCATTACACTGTATGTAAATCATACCTCAATTTTAAAAAGTGTATATTACTAACCGTACCACTAATACTATAAATGCATGATTGACCAAGCACTCTTACTTAATTTGTCCCTTAAAACCTATAAACAGGGATATCAAGCCTCAAAAGCTAAAAAACTTATGCAAAGTCACACAGTTAATAAGTGGCAGAGCTGTCCCTCCAACCTAGCTTTCCTACATGCAGCAACATGTAATAAAGAATGGATGCTAATGCAAAGAATTCATGACTTCCTCTAGTTTCTATTCAGACCAATCTTTGTTTTTCTAGCTATAGTTCTTAACCATTTGTGGGTCATATATCAATTTAGTGGATTAAGTCATCATTTTTTTTAAAGGAATGGAGAGGAGTGGAGAAAAGTGGAAAACGTGGAATGGGAAAGATCAGAGTTCATTTTGCTTAGAAACAGAAAATACTGGTTTTAAAACTTTTGTTTCAACTGAGAAACAGAGTTGGTGAGATTTATGTGTGCTAAGCTACAAAATAAAAATGCATATCTTATTGTGGGTCCTAGTCAAAAAAAAGCTTGAAAACCACTGCAGCAGACCAAACAAGGGATTACAACAGTAATGCTGGCTGCATTGAGATAAAAGAGATGAAGAAAATCAGTAGGAGGACTGTACTGTAGAAAAATGATAGTGAGGGACAAGGGAGGAAAGAGCAAGTCAAAAACAATTCCCAGACTGCAAAAACACTCAGTGGACACTTTGATGGATAATTCAGCCCTGTTACATCCACATCCAATTTCTTCTAACTTACCTTTCCAAACTTGTCTCCCCTCACACTCCCTCCTCGCAACCTTTTTGCCTCTACGAGAAAAACCTTTTCAACTCAGGTATAAACAATGGAAGGTTATAAACTAAACAGTAATTTCTACACATTTATATTAGCCTAGCACCTTGAACTGCACTTTATACATAGAGAATGCTCAGATGTTTGTAGAACGAACACTGTTTAAAGTCCATTAACTCTGCCTAGGGATCACAACACTATAGTAATCCTTCACTCCTACAACAAGACAGTGCCATGTGAAATTCAATCCTGATAATAACTCAAGAAACAACCTTGAAAAGTGAAATACAGGCCCTTAGCACGGCAACTTAAAGAGATGGGTTTTTAACAATAATGCTTCCCTAGATGTTTCTATTTTATGTTTCTAAAATACTGTTATTCAAACGTATGACTATGGCAGAACGCTATTCTTAATACGTCTTCTCTCAAGTTCTGCACAAAAAAAGCTATTCACATTAAGAAATTCTAAATTAAAAGCATACATGCAATGCTTATGTTGTGGAGGTAGCAAACTTTAATTAGAAAACATACTGCCAGCACATATAAAACCATCAGTGGCAAATGCTTGTCTAAGCTCTAACACACCAGAAATACTTTCAAGAGCCATCAAAAGATCCTGCTTCCTTTCCCCTCAGAGCTCTGCATTGATCTAAAGTGCACATCCCCTGGAAGGCTCAGCTTGCAAATGTGTCACACCACCTCTCTGTCCACAACATCAGGAAATACTTTAAAAAGGGGTAAAAAGGGACAGTACTGAACGTAGCAGTTCAACATAATTCAGCTTAAATGAAACTCACCAAAACCATATACGGAAGGGAGAAAAGATATAATTAGTCCTGCTTTACAAATAAGCGAACAACCAAGTGATTGATTTGCCAAGGCAAATCAGAGCTAAGAAGTAGTGAAATTCTGTCTTTTAACAAGAGTTTCCTGATTCCCAGTCCAATGTTCTTTCCACACTGTATCAGTTAACAATGAACAGCAAAGAATTTACTCTTTGGTGTCTCCTGTTCAAGACAGCCATGCTTATTCTCAAACCTCTACAACAAGGATCCAGCTGCCTAAACTAGACTGCCTGCTTGAACAGACAAAACCCCTGGCCTTCTAAAGAGGCAGGCTAAAACACAAGATCATAAGAGACCACTGAGGGTGGGAAGACAGCAGTTTAATCAGCAAGTCCACATGAAGAGGGTCAAGGAGGAATCCAGGAGAGACGGTCATGTGTATACCTAAGATGAAAGCAAGGCAGCAGGCTGCAATCCAGGCAGGTGGTAAAAAAGAATGACAGAAGTTCCTTGTCAAAGATTCCACACCCTGTGCAAAAGGCAAGACTCCACCTCTGGGAAGCCAGAACAGGGCAAAGCCAGGCCTAGATCCAATGAAACCACAATACCAGGCAGGTAATCAAAGCAGTGACTCATTCTTCATTTACTCAACAAAAAATTTATTAAAATGCTTACTATGTGCTAAACAACATGCCAGATACTAGAAGTATTAATAACAACAGATTATCTCTGCCTTCATTCAAAAGATTTAAACCAATGACGAAGATAGGCAATAAATCACGTAATGCTAAAAATATGCACTAGGCACTATCGTAACAACCCAAAAGTTTTGACCTTACCAAGGCCAGTTGCAAGAATGAGGGGAGAGGTAAGAAATGGGGGCGGGATGGAGAAAGAATTAATGTCTTCACTGAAGAGGAACACAATTATTGATATAAGACAGGGCAAGATGGCTTCCGGAATGGCCTGGTAAAGCCATTCCATGACTGTTTCTAGAACTCAGGGTAAAGATTATGGGCTGGCAATGTGCAAGGACAGTCATATAATGAAAGTAAGATCAGCATCTGAATTAAAGAGGAAAAATGAAGTGTCCATAAAATACGAATATACCTCAAAAATATCATCATATGGAATATTATCCAGTAATAAAAAGAAATGAAGTACTGATACATCCAACGATGTGGATGAACCTTCAGAACATTACGCTAAATGAAAGAAGTCAGTTACACAGACCATGTATTGTATTACTCTATTTATATGAAATGTCCAGAATTGGCAAAGCTACAAGGACAGAAAGTAGACTGGGCTAGGAGAGTTGACGGAAATGAGGAGTGACTATTTATAGATGAGGTTTCTTTTGAGGGTGATGAAAATGTTCTAAAATTGGTGGCAGTGATAGTTATACGACTTCTCGTGACTATCCTAAAAACCATGTTATTATACATTTTTAATGGGTGAATTGTATGCTACATGAATTATATCTCAATAAAAACTGTTACAAATATACCACTGTATATTCTCATAAAGGTTCAAACATAAAAATTGCAGATGGCTTTATTATTGGCCTTAAGAAGCCATTTGAAGGCTAAGTCAGTATAGTAAGAGCACAGGATTTGGAGCTATATGGAACAAGATTCAAGCTACAGCTGTACCACTTGCCAGCTGAATATACTTGAGCAAGCTACTGACTTAACCTGTCTGAGCTTCAATGTCCTTAGCTGTAACATAAAGACAACATCTACCTCACAAGGTGAGAACTTGAGTAATCTACATAAGTTCTCCATGTTGCTACCATTTTCTAAATACTAGTGTATAAAAAATAGATATTATCCAAAAAATTTTACATAAATATCCTCTTCTTAGATACTATTTGGAGGAATAAAACACATCAACATTCTAATTCAATTTTTTAAATCGTTCATGTCAAGATCTATGTCTCATACATCTTTGCATGTCCACCTTACCAGGTACTTAAGATGGTACTTTGGATATCAGAGGTGCTAAACATTTTTTAAGTGCTTACTTAGTTCTAGCACTCTGCTTCATGTTTGATATATTCAAAACCTGGTCAATAGCGTGCCATGCTTTTTCCTCTATATCGTGCTTACATATTTTTGGTGTTATTCTTTATTTGAATTTTGATGTTGTTTTCGTTATTCCTTTACCATTAACTATGAGTTACATTCAAAAATTTCTCAGAAAAATTTACTTGAATATGCAAGAATCTGTAATAGTGCTATAAAGTGTTAATTACTTATGAGAAACCCTATTATTTTCAAAATGAAGAACATATAGTAAGGCATGCTTGGTTCTCTCATTTTTAAACAGAATTTTTAAAAATATATATCCATGATATTTTAGTCTGGTTTACTTTAATTAGCAACTACATATTTATGAAAAGCTGATGTCTTTAGCTATTTTTTTCTACCCCATCCCCCAAGAATTCATCTCCAAAGAATGAGAGTTGATTTGAGTGATTCAAAGTTGACTAACAATTTGTAATTAAACAAATTTTTTAAATTAACATATCAACTATTCCCTTTTACAACTTGAAAGCCACAATTTAATGTATTTTACCAGTTCTGCCTCTTATTTTAGCACTATAGAGACAGTATATTTCCAATAATGCAGTTTTTAGCAATTGCACAGGTGTTAGTACAGCACGTCATCAACATCACACAGTTAGTTAAAATTTATAACAAAGGAAAAAAGTTGAGGATAACCTTACCACATCATCCGTCAGTGTCTTAATATTTAAATGCTGCAAATGAAAAAAAAACCAATCATCAGTAATTTATAACAGCTTTTTTAAATTTTAGTTAATAGGGCATGTTCAAAATTCTACAGTGCTAATTCGAATGTAATTAAATTCCTGACAGTCTAATAAAAATGCATTATATATTGTTTTAATCTCTTTCTCAAAAAGGCAGACAAAAGTTACCCTGCACACGGTAGCTTAGAACATTTACTAAAACTTCTTGGCTTTGTAAAACTCACAAACTAGAAACCCAACTGTGGTGCAATAAATATATTCTCCCAATTAATAGTATTAATTACCATTAAGTACATGAACTTAGAACACAATGAATATAAAGATTTAAATATGATTTTCAGAAAAATTTTCACATTATAAAACAGTAAAACTTTTAATTTACCATTAGTATGTGGCATAATAGATAATGAAGTACTTTGCTGACTTAATTAACTTAAACAATCCTAGTAACAAAGAAGAATGTACTAGAATAACTATCTGCATCTTTAACATCAGTGTGATTCATCACCAGTGGTGACAGTAGACACTTTTCAATTTCATCGCTAGCTTCAAGAACTCTTTTGCTGATTTCCTCGCTAGACAAACACAAGGCCACTTTAGAAACTGAATAAATTAGTTTCCTGCGAAGAGCAATTCACAAAAAATAAATAAAATAAGTATTTAGGGAAAAAACACATGAGAAAGCTAAGTTTTATGAATCCCAAAGTTAAGCAAGATTTTGTATTCAAGTAGCTAAAATCAATTACCAATTCTCCTTCCTCTTATTCATTGGAGCATTAGATCTTTAAAAGGGCAGAGAAAAGGTCAAACATTTTCCAAAGAAACCAGGTCTCTTCTTTTATAAGTATAAAATGATGTGTTAATCATCACCATATGAATAAGTGATATAATCAACTGAATGAGTGAATAACACATAGTTAAATTCAACATTTATTGAAAGGAATAAAATTTATCATTCACTTTTGTATACTGAAGTACACCTTTATGCTTATAAATTTACCTGAATGATGAACCAGATTAACTGCACAGTGTAAATCACTATTCCAGATTTTCTTCTCCCTTTCTTTCATCAAGATGTTCCTCCTTTTAGTGCAATGGAAAAAAAGTAACTAGAGAAATGTAAAATGAACTTTTTATATACCAAAGAAAATGTAGCCAAATGAATGACCATTAGCTATACCACCAGGTTCCAGATTGAACTACATATTGAGTTAGAATTACCTACTTTGATCTGAGAATAAGGATATAATAATACTGGGTTAACTAAGGGTCAGTATCTAATATTGGACTGTATAATTTGCTTTTTATCAATATTATCCTCAGCCTCTGAAATTAACAAGTATGCAGAGTGATCCTTAAGACTGGGTGTGATCCTGAGCAAGACTATATAAAATTTCTAAAGTACTTAGGGCCAGAGTGTCATCCTAGAGACATTACTAGAATTAAACCCAAAACTACAGGGCTCTTGAGTTTGCAGAGAAAGATCAGGGAAAATACCTGCATGGGCTCCCTTCCTCCCTTGCCTGCTATATATGTGCCTTCCTGCCAATGGAGGTAGCTATCCATTGCATTAGTTAACCACATCTCTCTTGTTATTCTACAATCAGAAGTATCACCCAATCACAATTCATATCACTCCTGAAAGGGTCATTCTGAGTTTCTGTGACAAGAAAAGATGTATGTAGTCAATTTCTGACACAATAGCATGCCAAGTGGCCTAATACTTAAAAAGTAAAGCCAAAGAACTCAAGTATAAAACTAAATCCTATTTAGAATAGTATGCTACAACAGAGAAAAAACATCTACTTACAACAAATGAAACGTTCCCAAAGACCAGTTAGAGTTGCTTCAGGAAAATGCCATAAAAGTAATGTTAAAAAAGAGAAAGAGAGAAAGGAGATAATGAAAATAGCCAATTTTAAGAGATATGAGACTAGGGCCCCTGCAAAATTTATGATCTGAAAACTGCACAGAAGATATAGAAAATAAGAAATGTAAGTCACATGATGTAAAATCCAGAAGATGTAAACATCCCAAAAGAACATTTTTATATACCTTCAAAGACCTATTAGATGGCCTTTTATATACCTTCAAAGTCCAAATAGATGGCCTTTTAAACTGAAGTTTGACTCAACTTTCAGGAAAAAGAGCAGTCACTTTTATGTAAAAACAAGACAATACAAAGATCCATTTTTTGTCATAGTTTTTTAATATTCCTAAACTATCTCATTGAGGGTGTGGCTTTTTAAAAGATTCAATTAATTTGGTAAAGGCTTGACCTGTTTTTTAAAACTATATATGTATGTATATAAGCACAGTTACAGTCTATATTATTATACACAATCTTTCCCAAAAAAAGAATGTGATGAATCACAATGGAATTATAATGCAGGGGTAGCTCACAGGGAGAAATAAAACTCAAAGGGATGTAGGTGTGAAAAGTATAACAGAGTCTGAGAGAAAAACAGGAAGCTATGGTCAAGTTCATTATTCCTTCTCTTCTGGAAAACACTTGCCTATCGATTCTCATCACCAACAGGAGAAGGCAGTAGAGCAGGAAACAACAGCAAATTCAAGAGTCCAGACAGGACTGGAGATTTTGACTAACAGAGCAAGCTGCTGGAAAGCTGTTCGGAGAATTTTGTTTCCATATCAAAACAATAAAGTCAGAAGAAGTTTCATTTCAAGATTTAGCTTTCTGAATACTATATAGTTATTTGTTTACACACATGCAATCTTAAAAAAAACACTAAAGATACGCTGGCATTAAAAATCTGAAAAGATCAAGCACTAGTAATTTCCCCTAAAAAGTGGAATTTCCAATCACAGTCTACCTCAAACATGAATTAAAGAAAAATAAAGAAATAAATGCTAATACTTAGCGGAAAAATGTAAAGGCTATATCAAGTGGCACCCTTTTGTAGACTGTATGAATGTTAATATTAAATTCATCATTACAGAGTTTATAGTATCTCAAAGTCTTGCCTGTTTGGCTTATACACACTTATAAAATGAGGACTATCCATTAAATTAAAATTGCTGAAAGGGAGAGACGGAGGTAAAGAGAGACAGAATGACTGACATAAAATCCTCAGATAATTCTGTGGGGTTTTGGCCTTACTTTTGCAGATGCAAAACTACAAGGGTAACATCCTTAATTAAAAAAACAAAAAAACTTTATAACACAAAAATACTGCTTTTATACTGATATTTGAGGTACTGTTTAAATAGTTAACCAAGGTATTTAAAAAATGAAGTACGTCTGTTTTATAGCCACCAGCAATGCTCTTTACTATCTTCCGGTTCAGGAAAATAGGAACTGCACACATCAATCCAGTTCATGAGTACCATTTGCTGATATCCACTACAAGCAGGAAACAGAAACATAAAAATCAGCTATTAAATAGAAGCAACTAGGAACACCTTTAAAAATAATAACGATATCCTGATAGCAGCTTTTTAGGGTTATATTTGCCAAAAAAAAGTTAAAAGCATAGTTTTATACAGATTAAGAATTTCATATCTCAATGTGACTTTGTGACCGTTAATTATATGAGGGTCTAAGATTCTTACAGAATCTTAGGTGTTATTAATGCTTCACAGCATTGGGACAAAATCAAACTGGTAATAATATTAAAATATAAACAACTCTGTTCATGGGACCACTGATAATTGGTTAAGATATGGTATTAAAAGTACATTAGGGCTCTTTTTTTTTTTTTTGTCTTTTTTCGTGTCCGGCAACGGGATCGCAACCCTCGGTGTCGCGCCCGCACCTCACTCAGCCAGTGAGCGGAAACCGGTCTGCATGTGGGATCCAAACCCTCGGCGGGAGCGCCACCGCACTCCCAAGCGGCACACCATAGCAGTGCGCCACCGGGCCGGCCCAGGGCTCTTTTCTTAAGTCAAAAACTGGCCCTTCTTCCTCTTGTTCTAAGTTTCTCAACCTAATTCTATTTTCTCCGTAAAAAGTAAGGAGCACCACATCTAGATGGGTAACAATGTTTTCTGCAAATGACAGTTTCTAGGATGAATAGTCAAGAGGGTCACTCTGGAATTGAAAGAGAAAAAAAGCCTTTACAGATTTTTCTTCAAAAGAACATAGGATCCAGGGGGAAAAAAAGGGTAGAAACACAGTCTCTATGTTCCCGTTTAAGCAACGCATCAAAACTTTTATTGAAGACAGTGCATGCTGTCAAAAAATATATTTAGAGCTTTCAGAGCACTGTGCTAAATGCTCTGAATATCAAGAGGTATGAAGAAACATTCTTCCTCTAGCAATTTGGATCACACAAAGATGGATAAATTATATAATATACAAAGCAACGTACAAACTCCTAAGAACACATACAATAAGAAAGATTCCACACTGCAGCCCAAGACTTTCAGCAAATTTTACACTTCTTTCATTGGTGAGCACATTTGAAGTAGCAGGCCAGTGGAGCAAAGGATCTGTCCACTGGTGTCATTAGGAACATGACAGCCACCACCGGGCGTCAAACCAGCAGGATTGGATCAATTTGTCATTGTCATCACAACCAAATATATGGTAATATTTTAAAATAACTTTTGGCTGATGCAATTTAATTTCATTAAATTTATATCATTTAACTGGGTTGTTAAGGGGGATTACCAACATGAAGAAAACCTGTTAAATTTAAAGCCTCCAAAAACACTTGACTAATACTCAATTTTTGTAAACCAGACCCTCTAGACCAACTGGTTTTCAGCTTTTTAGTGTGGACAAGAATCACACCATGACTTTCATTGAAAAAGTAGATTACAGGGCCTTATCCTCCCAAGGTTCGGACTCAGTAGGTCCACAGTGGGACATGGGAACCCCCATGAAGGGGCCACACTGGTAATGCTGCTGTAGCATGCTCAAGACCACACAAGAAATTCTGCTCCACACTCCACCACTACCAGCCATTAAACATTTCTAAAGCCTGCACACATATGAATTTCCCATCCTGTGGCTCACTTTAAAAACTGGATGTCTCTGAAACAAGTGACATGAAGGGTACAGATAAGAAGTACAAGAGGATTTCAAAGAAGTGAGAAACAGGGGACTGGTACAGTTGAGACAAGCTTTACTGCCAGGAAGTGACAGGCAACATTTAGTACTGTTTTAAGAAAATTCAACAATCTCCGGTACATAGGATGAATTAGCAATTTCATCATTTATTCAAATGCTTAGTCTATATCTAAGGTATGATCATTCAATCTCATAAGCATATATTTAGTATCTAAGTATCAAATATTGTTAATTATATCAAACCATGACCTGACACTATTTGCTGGACAAAATGAGAGTGACAGGTTACTGACATGCAAAGTTATACCTTAAGGGAAAAAAGCAAGGATCATTCTTCTCTTAATCATAATCTGTAGTTAATAATACATTAAAGTGTTGCTCACATTTGTTTTAAAGTCCAGATTATTCCTTTCCACCAGTAACTTATAAATACGTGCTTTAACCTAATAACATTTATGGTCTACACACCTGTGTTTATCTTGAAGTCAACATCAATTGTAAAGACTATGGAAATATAAAGTAATGTTACTACTAACCATGACGCTAAACATCCTGCAGAGTCTGTCTAAGGGTCATCTCCCTAGCAACTACACAACACACGTAGGTGTGATAATATTATTCATCAAGGGTTCCAGACTTAACATCTCAGAAAGGTCCAAAAATAACAACGAAGCTTTCATAACACTGAGGACAATAGTAGAGCTGGTTGTTTAATACTGTAAAGAAAAACTTTTCAGTTGACTGGCTCTTCATGTGCTCATGTTTTCAGTCTGAGGTGGAGAAAAGTGAGAGTGCAGAGGTTAGGAACAGGTGAGGAGAGGCTCTCTAGCCTCTTTCAATCTGTTCATTTATTCAAAACTGTAATCCTGCCAATCTCAGAAAAATACCCAATCCATCATCCACTATCTAAAGCTGCTCTCTACTGTCACACGCCCAAGTATCCAGACCTCCCTTCTCCATATTTCCTGCTTTGTGAAAGAAGAGTCGTCAAGAAAGAGGAAGCATCATTCAAGTGTTCACAGAAGTGGAGAGAAAAGACTCATTTCTATGAGAATTCAACAAGGTTTTCAAAAGAATCAAAAGGTTGCACCATACCTGCTAGGAAACAACCACCTCTCTAGAAAAAAACAATTACCAAATTGTTGTTTGAAACTCTCCCCTACATTACACATCACAGTGGCTGGGCGCCTAACAAGTCATTGTTTTTTCTAACATAACTCTAGTGTTCTTTTTCCTCTAATGAATTCATTCAATGTTGAGGTAAAATTAAAGGGAAAATACAATGGCTAATTCTAGTAACACAGATTTCGTACCTATTTTAAGATGTTTTCTTCAACTATAAGTTCTTTTGACCTATACTACCAGATCAAAAATTCTTCTAAAATGTATCCAGGGAAAAGCAACTGAAATCTTCTCTGAACCACTTTACAAGTACGTTTAGTCCTAGGTTACAAGAGTCCAAGACCTTATTCACTGGCTGGAGAAGGCTGAAGAGCATTTAGAATATTTGCTATAGAGAGATTTAAACTGATACCAGAGCCCCCAGAATCACCTTCAAGCTTATCCAAACTACTAGGTTACTTCTGAGAGTACCAGGGCCTCCTAGACATCTTCTCCAAGACACAAATTTAAACTGGATATCCTGAGGCTAATATAGCACCATGCATTACTTTCCACACACTCGAAAACAATTTTGTTTACATTCCAGCATCACCATGAACAAAAGAAATGTGGTTAAATGTTTTTAGGGAACAATTTGGTAAAATAAATCCCATGTTCACACTCTTTAACCAAGTAAATCTACTTCTGGAATCTATACTCAGGAAATAAGAAGAAATACAATCAAAGAGTTATATACAAATACGTGGCACTACAGTTTTACTTAAATAGCTAGAACTATAAGCAACCTAAGATTTCCCGAAATATGGGAAAGATGAAATAAACCACAGTCCTGCCTTATGGACTACAATGACATGAGAAAATGCCATTTTTAATCTATTCACTATGGCATGATCCTACAATCTAATCACCTCTTCAAGGTACCACCTTTCAATTACCGTAATAGGATTTCCTACCCTCAACAGTTACAGTGGGAACTAAGCTTCTAATATATGAAACCTGGAGGACACAATTCAAGGTTCAGTGAGTTTGGAGGGGACATAATTTAATCTACTACAAAGGACCTTAGGAAGAAGTCTACCTGGTATTCAAGGAACAAGGAAACAAGTGTGGCTCCAGCTGTCTAAAATGAAGTCAGGGAGAAGGAGGCAGATCAGTCCCAGACCATTTTTAGGACATTTTATTCTTCTAACTGAACAGAAAATGCTTACAATGTAATATAAAAAAACATTTTATAAATAATCAACAATAAATAACAGTTGAATCAGCATATGCCACATGAAAAAAAGTTGTATTTAAAATTACATAGGCAATATGATTGCAACTTCATTAATACACACATTCATGGAAAAAATAAAACAAACAATAGTTAATTTTAAAAATCTGAATTGTGGGATTTGGGACTTTTTTCATATTTTCATGTATTTTCTCAGTTGTCTACAAGGGAGCATATTTATTTTTATAGTAAGAAAAGCTTTTTTAAAGTATATGGATAACACTTTTTGCACTGAGCAGAAAATAAGGATTGGTTCCTTTTCAAGTAAAAATGTATGTATTAGTCAGTAAGAGAAAATGAAAATCTTAAAAAAAAATCTAATAAATACTGTGAGCACAGACTTTTTAATAGGCTGAGTTTTTTAATGCATATTTTCAAGTATGTCAGAATATATTAAGCACATTATTCATTTGTTTTCTAATTCACATATATAAATTAACCAATCACAAAAAGGTCCTTGGTTCTATAAATTATTGATGTTGTCACCTGCTAGAGACTTAATTCCAAGAAAAATATACGAATCACTACATCACAAGCACAAATGCTTTTGACACAAATTCAATTTCTGTGGCAACAATATATTGACTTGGATTTTTTTTCTATTTTATGACACTTATTAATGGCAGAGATAAAAGAAATCTATCATTTTTTTATTGTAAATGTAAACGATATCATGCCATCTTGAGAAAGTTAAGGTACATACCACTCACTTGATAAGCCCTTAATGTAAAAGAGGACATGATGACAAAATATAAAAGATAAGAGACATAATTTTTCAAGTAAGACCTAGTCTCATAATCTTAATTTTTTTATGCTACATAATATAATTAGGCTACCAACATGTGCTAGACACTACACTAAATATGAAGAGGACCCAATCTCTCCCCTTAAGAACTTAACAACCAAAAGAACAGCGAGATAAGTAAGCAAATAACCAAAACTCAAGACAATGGGATAAGCACTATAACAAGATATTCAACAGTGACTGGAAGAAAAGGCAGAGTTCCTAACTGCTAATTATATATGCTTAAATACATGCTAATTAACATGAAAACATTATGACTAATGTCAAACAAATTTTTAACCATGATTCAGGTAAAAATTATAATGCAGAATTTGTTCTTCTTACAAAATGAGGAATTCCTAAAATATTAATTCACACATGTGAATACTTACTAAACATTACAATATTCTTGACAAGGGATATACATCAGTAAGTAAAAAAGATTTTTGTCCTAAGGGAATTTATCTTCTATTGGGGAAACAGACAACAAACACAGTAAGTAAATTATAGGGGATATTAGAGGTGATGAGTGCTCTGATAAAAACGAAAAGAAGTGTAGGCTAAGGCGGGCATGGGATGCAGGGAGGGAGGGTTCACAGGTTGAAATTTTAAATATGGAGAATTGGAGAGAATAGACTTCGATGAGAAAGTGGCATTGAGCAAAAAGAATTACAAGTGGGCTAAAGAATTAGCAATGTGGATAAGGAGGGCAAGCATTTCAACAGCCAGAACAAGAATGTATTAGTCCGTTTCTGTTGCTTATAACATAATACTTGAAACTGGGTCATTTAAAAAGAAAATGAAATTTATTGCTTACAGTTTCTGAGGCTGGGAAGTCCAAAGTTCATCTGGCAGTAGTTGACAGTGACCCAGGGGTCTCATATTGCAAGACAGTGGAAGCAGAGAGAGTGGAGAAAGCGAGCAAGAGGACAACATCCTCATACAATGTCCTTTTAAAGCCCTCCAAACCACACCGATGACCACCATTTTTAACCCATTCACTATGGCATGATCCTACAATCTAATCACCTCTTCAAGGTACCACCTTTCAATTACCATAATAGGATTTCCCACCCTCAACAGTTACAGTGGGAACTAAGCTTCTAATATATGAAACCTGGAGGACACAATTCAAGGTTCGGTGAGTTTGGGGGGGACATAATTTAATCTACTACAAAGGACCTTAGGAAGGAGTCTACCTGGTATTCAAGGAACAAGGAAACCAGTGTGGCTCCAGAAGTTAGGGAGAAGGAGGCAGATTAGTCCCAGACCATTTTTAGGACATTTTATTCTTCTAACTGAACAGTCACAAATATTTTATAATTATAAAAAAACATTTTATAAATAATCAACAATAAATAACAGTTGAATCAGCATATTATACAAGTTACACAGGGTGGGAGGCGGGGGGAAGGGGGGAAGAAAGGTCTGTACTCAGATAATCATTTACGTCAGGGCCCTTTCAGTGGCTTGTTTGGGTATGCTGCAAGGAGTCATTTACTGGAAAAGATTAGAAATACTCCCAAAACACTGAAAGCCAATAAAAGCAATTTTGGACAAACTCCATTAATTCTATTAACTTTTTTTTTTTTTTTTTCTGACCGGTAAGGGGATTGCAACCCTCAGCACAGTGTTGTCTGCACCACGCTCAGCCAGTGAGCACACTGGCCATCCCAATGTAGGATGGGAACCCGCAGCCTCAGCGCTACCAGTGCCGCACTCTCCCATGTGAGCCACAGGATCAGCCCAACAAAACTATTTTTTTTATATAGATTCAGTCCAAGGGGTGGAGGGAATAGCCAAGAATGTTTAGAGAAAAGTGGGTTGATCTGTATTGAATTGTGTCCCCCAAGTTTATATATTAGAAGTTTATTTCCCACTGTGACTGTTAAGAGTGTGGGAAATCCTATTCTGGTAACTGAAAGGTGGGGTCTTGAAGAGGTGATTATATTCTGAGGACTATACCATAGTGAATGGATTAATAATGGTGGTCATGGGAGCGGTTCTGAGAGCTTTAAAAGGAAGGTCGTAAGAGTCTCGCTCTCTCTGCTCTGCCATTCTGCGATACAAGACCCTGGTGGCCCTGTCAANGGTGGTCATGGGAGCGGTTCTGAGAGCTTTAAAAGGAAGGTCGTAAGAGTCTCGCTCTCTCTGCTCTGCCATTCTGCGACACAAGACCCTGGTGGCCCTGTCAACACCAACAAGGCCTTTACCAGATGTGTTCCCTGGACTTTGGACTTCCCAGCCTCTGAAACTGAAAGCAATGAATTTCCTTTTCTTACAAATTACCCAGTTCCAGGTATTTGTGTTATAAGCAACAGAAACGGACTAATAAAGCTGAGGGGAAAAAATTATTTACGGCTGTTTAAACGTAACCCCAAGGCCTCCTAAGAAGTTTGAGCATCAATCCTAAGGAGTCCTACCTCAGAGGTCCACACTCAGAGGGAATAATGCTCCTGCTCCACAGACATCAGCCCCAGCCACAGGGACCCTCTCAAACAGCCCAGCACTAGCCTCATGGCTGCCCCTCCTCCAGCCCCTGGGTCACCTCGGCAGCTCCAATTTGCCTTTTCCCTTTCAATATTTTTGTAAGTGATCCCCATTTTAAATTGACCTACGATCATTCCTATTTCTTATCTAGGCCCTGAAACATCATCCCAGTCCCTTCCCTCACCTGTGCTCAGGTCATTTCTGTTACCTTACATGTCCTCCTACTCACCTTTCAAATGCTGCCTGCTTCAGAAAGGTTCTCTAATCTTACCTGCAGCGCATGCCCCTCTCCTGTGACTCTTACATACTGCCTTGCACTGTGGCACGGTACAGCAAGAGTGGGCAGAAGTGGGGCCAACCCCGTGGCTCACTCGGGAGAGTGCAGCGCTGGGAGCGTAGCAGCGCTGGGAGTGCCAAGGCCGTGGGTTCGGATCCTATATAGGGATGGCCGGTGTGCTCAGTGGCTGAGAATGGTGCGGGTGACACCACACCAAGGGTTGCGATCCCCTTACCGGTCACAAAAAAAAAAAAAAAAAAAGAGTGGG